>NW_024747582.1:1001408-1231791 GCF_018991925.1 Homarus americanus | reverse complement strand
TACATGTATTGCTCTCTTAACATACACACTCAAACAACACACCCCTCTAACAAACACACACTCAGAACAACACACCCTCTAACAAAACACACTCAGAACAACACACCCTCTAACAAACACACAGAACAACACACCCTCTAACAAACACACTCCAGAACAACACACCCCTCTAAATACACACACGAACAACACACCTCTTAACAAACACACTCAGAACAACACACCCTCTTAACAAACACACTCAGAAAAAACACACCCCTCTAACAAACACATCAGAACAACACACCTAATACAAACACACCCAAAACACACCCTCTAAAACAAACACACTCAGAACAACACACCCTCTTAACACACACATTCTCAGAACAACACACCTCTAACAAAACACACCCAGAAACACACCCTTCTTAACATACACACTCAGAACAACACACCCTCTTAACATACACACTCTCAGAAACAACACACCCTCTAACAAACACACTCCAGAACAACACACACCTCTTAACACACACTCACAACAAATGTACCTCTAACAAAACACACTCAGAACAACACACCCTCTTAACAAACACACTCAGAACAACACACCCTCTAAAACACACACCAGAACAACACACACCTCTAAATATACATTACTCAGAAACAACACACCCTCTTAAACAAACACATCAAACAACACACCTCTAACATACACACACTCAGAACAACACACCCTCTAACAAACACACTCAGAACAACACAATCCTCTTAACATACACACTTCAGAACAACACACCCTCTTAACATACACACTCAGAACAACACACCCTCTAACAAACACACTCAGAACATCATTTACTATCCATTAATTGTAAGTCCACTCCCCTCCTTTACATCACCTCGCCTGAGAAGAGAAGAGAGAAGAAAAGAGGAGAGAAGAAGAGTAGAGAAGAGGAGAGAAGAGAGTTGTGTGTATGTGTAATACAAGGCGGCAAATCCTGTCTTCAAACCCACGAAACATAGGTTCGATCTCCGGACATTTGCTTAATGACACCACCTCCCAATGCATTAAAAGTCGGAAAGCACCCACCATAACACCCCACCCACCACAGCAGCACCCACCACAAATTCCACCACAGCACCCACCACAACACCCTCACCCACCACAGCACCACTACACCACAACACCCACCACAGCACCCACCACAACACCCCCTCACAGGCTCTACAATAATAATACCGCCCGCTTCAATATTTCCACAGTAGGTGTTTAATAATATTTCAACGGTACAGGTAAATGGATTCAATAAATATCTCATATAAATATTTAATATTTTGTTCAATGTTGAGTATATTCTCATAGCTGTATCGAAATGATTTTGGGAGGATGATGATGATGATGATGATGATGATGATGATGATGATGATGATGATGATGATGTAATGATGATGATATGATGATGATGATGATAACTGAATGTAATAAGAAATTTAACGGATTACAAATGTACATTTAAACGACTGAATATAACACACACACACACACACACACACACACACACACACACACACACACACACACACACACATTGACAACAGTGTTAAAGGTCAGACATCGCCTGCAAGACGGCCACACACTCACCTCTGGGGCCTACAGGTAGGAGTGAGGGGGAGGAGGGGGAGAGGGAGGGAAGGAAGTAGGGAGGGGGAAGGAGGGAGGAAGGAGGGGGGAGGGAAGGAGGGGAGGGGAAGGAGAGGAGGGGAGGGGAAGGAGAGGAGGGAGGGGAAGAGGGAGGAGGGGGAAGGAGGGGAGGGAAGGAGGGGAGGGAAGGAGGAGAGGGAGGGGAAGGAGAGGAGGGGAGGGGAAGGAGAGGAGGGGGGGAGGGAGGGGAAGGAGGAGGGACAGGTGGTTACGTCTCTAGAGTAGCTAATCACTTGCTTTGTCTTCTCTCTCTCCATAGCAGAAGAAACATCCCTCAAGCCCAACCTTGAACCAGTACCCCTGACACAAGGCCCAATATTTACCTCTAGCTGACACACACGGGTGGAGGCGTGAGTGAGGAGGGGGGAGGAGGAGGAAGAGGAAATGAGAAGAGAAGCGGTATGGACAAGCTGCCACACCTACACACCCCACCATCCACCTAGAATTCCTGAGAGAGAGAGAGAGAGAGAGAAGAGAGAGAGAGAGAGAGAGAGAGAGAGAGAGAGAGGAAGAGAGAGAGAGAGAGAGAGAGAGAGAAAAAGAAGAGAGAGAGAGAGAGAGAGAGAGAGAGAGAGAGAGAGAGAGAGAGAGAGAGAGAGAGAGAGAGAGAGAGAGAGAGAGAGAGCCACAAGCACCAAGGTCCTGGGACCACAGAGCAGTGTGTTATGTCGGGTATTAATGTGCCTAAACTCATATAATTTACGGCCTCGTGGACTTTGTTATAACGCAGCAGGTGAACCTAACCACTACTTAACTTTAATGGCGACTTAAGTCATATTGGTATTTATATATACTCCAAAATGTATCTGTCCAGAGGGGGTCGACGAGTTTCAAGATGAATACATACATACATACATACATAATATATAATAGTTGCCCTTCGTGTAACGAGGATGGCCGGCCCAAGGGCCACCTAGGCGTGAATTTGTTTAAGGTGTAGAAGCTGTCGCCAACACATAAACCACACCCCAAGTTAACGAGCCAGACCCAGTGTCTAGGAATAGTCCGAGAAGACCGGACAACTCGCCAACTGCACTGGCTAACCATTACCCCGGAACACGATCCGCAAATCGATTAACATCCAGGTCCCACCAGCTGCTGTAGACAGAGCAAATGGCGAAAGAAACTTGCCCATAGTTTCACCCTGCCCGGGTATCGAACCCTGGTCCACCTGCATGATGTGAGCTATGGACCACACACACACACAAAACATTGCGGGTGTTTATCTAATAAATAGAATACAGTGTGGCACAATAGAGCACAAGACAAGGGTGTACTACACTAACAAGAGACTGGGGGTGTATCGTCAACACCCCACAGGGCGTGGACAGAGTAATGAAGTCCCTTTCAAAGCGCCAAGTCATTTTAAAACACAACTTCAATTTCCAGAGATAATGGGCGATGCTGAGGGTCAGGGAGGGGAGGGGTGATAGTGGAGGGGATGGGTGATAGTGGAGGGGAGGTGATAGTGAGGAGGGGGTGATAGTGGAGGGGTGAGGAAGATTGATGGTGGAGAGAAGGAAGGAGGACGAGGAGAGAGAGGTTACTAGGGGTTAAGTCATCGTACTCAATTTGATTCGTCGTTCAGCAGATCACAGACTTTAAAACTGTGTCAAGTGATCAAATTAATCGGATCATATGAGGGTTAGGTTAGGTCAGGTTCAGCTAGATTAGGTTAGGTTAGCTTAGATTAATTTAGCGTCAGATTAAGTGAGGAAAGTGAGACAAAAGGCAAGAGAACACACGCGCGCACACACACACACACACACACACACACACACACACACACACACACACACACAGCGCACACACACACACACACACACACACCTGCCTAAGCCAAGACTGGCCGCTTATGGTGAAGACTGTGCTTGGGGTGTGTGGGAGGAGGAGGAGGTGTGAGGAAGAGAGGGCCAATACCAGCAGCAGTGGGAAGTAGGTCACCCACTCCACCCACCCACCCACCCACCCACTCACCACACACGCAAATATCCACCACGTAATTCTGCTTTATAACCATGGCTTTTTTTGAGCTGTCGCGACCGCATATACTGTGTGTCCTTCCTCACTCCTCCCTCTCCCTCACCCTCCCCTAGACCGTCATGTAACACAGAGCTGCATGACTCAGTATGAGAGAGAGAGAGAGAGAGAGAGAGAGAAGAGAGAGAGAGAGAGAGATTGTCACACAATCATTTATTCACGTATTTAAATGGAACTTCAGAAAAACTTATCCCAAACTATTTCGCAGCTGAAATTCAATTAACACGTGTCCAAAAAAGGGCTTAATTCGATTGGCTGATCGGTGTGGTGTTTTTGTACATCCAGATATTTCTTAAAGGTATTGAAGTAAATCACACCAACCTGCTAACACCCCAGGTAGCGTTAGTGTGTGTGTGTGTGTTAATGGATGGCACAACATCTCCTACACTTCCCTACCAACCCTATCAGTTACTTCCTCCTTCACTACTCCCAAACCTCTTCCTCACGCCCTTCCACTCAATAAGAAACAAGTGAAAGTTTGAGACCAACACGACTCCAAGCCCTCCTTCACCCCTCTCACTGCCCTCCTCCCCTTTTACGTCGAGGAAAATAATACAAAAAAAAAAATTCTGTAGGGCAAAAAATCTGTGAAATCTTAATGAAGTCTTATGAGAAAGTTTTATAGTGGGGAGCAAGGAGTGTAAAAAGGGGCAAGGAGGGTGTAGGGGGTGTTGAGGTGTAGGGAATGTAGGGAGGGTGGGAATGTAGGGGGAGGGGTAGGGAGGTGTAGGGAGGTGTAGAGGTGTAGGGTGGGAGTAGGAGGGTAGAGGTGGGGAGAGAGGGGTGTAGAAGGGGTGGGAGTAGGGGAGGGGTGTAGAGGTGGGGGTGGGAGTAGGGAGGGTGTAGAGGGTGTAGGGGTGGGAGAGGGAGGGGTGGGTGTAGGGGTGGAGTAGGAGGGTGTAGGGGGAGAGGAGGGTGTAGAGGGTGTAGGGGTGGAGAGGAGGGTGTAGAGGTGTAGGGGTGGGAGAGGTGCAGGAGTGGGGGTGTAGTAGGGGTGCAAGCAGGAGGACGGGAAAGTGGGAGAGTTAGGAGGGAGGGAGGAGGAGGGCCACACCCCCACTCCAACAACCCCCACAACCACAACACTCTCCCCCACATCCTCACCACTAACCACCCTCTCCTCCCCACATAATTACCTCAAGTCAACAAGTATCAACATAAACAGAAGCGTCACAACTGTTTTAGGGCCCGTAATCCGGCCCCTTAACCCAACCTAACCCAATCAGGAGAGAAAAGCCATCCTTCCCAATCCCGGTTAAGACACATGCCAATCACCTATCACGCCCCGCCTTAACCCACCTGAGAAAGGGGGTCATATACCCGCCCATCACGGGGAAGCAAGGTCGAAATCTCCTCCTCCCAGAGTTCATCCTGCCCGGTCCAGCGTGCCAGGAGGAGGAGGGGGGAGAGAGAAGGGAGGGGGGAGAGAAGGAGGGGAGAGAGAAGGAGGGGGAGAGAGAAGAAGGGAGGGGGAGAGAGAAGGGAGGGGGAGAGAGAAGGGAGGGGGGAGAGAAGGAGGGGAGAGAGAAGGGAGGAGAGAAGGGAGGGTTGGGGAGGGGAGACGGGGAGGGGGGGGAGAGAGAAGGAGGGGGAGAGAGAAGGGAGGGTTGGGGGAGGGGAGACGGGGAGGGGGAGAGAAGGGAGGGTTGGGGAGGGGAGAGAGAAGGGAGGGGAGAGAAGGGAGGGGGGAGAGAGAAGGGAGGGTTAGGGAGGGGGAGAGAGAAGGGAGGTTGGGGAGGGGAAGAGAGAAGGAGGGTTGGGGAGGAGAAGGAGGGCTGGGGGGGAGAGAGAAGGAGGGCTGGGGAGGGAGAGGGGAGGGGAGAGAGAAGGGAGGGCTGGGGGAGGAGAGAGGGGCGGTAAGAGGACGTTATTTCAATACTAAGTTAAATGTGATTGTAACTCAGGCCAAAGGGAATATACTCAACCCTGAATACAGTCGCCTCAGTACAGGGATTACAGACAGTCTCTTATGTAATTCTTATAACCTTATTTAAATGGTCTATAGATTTATATAACATACCGTAGATATGTATTTGAGAGAGAGAGAGAGAGAGAGAGAGAGACTTTCAGCTCCCACTTATTAAAATTATTACCAAAGTGATTTATTAATGATGTGAAAGTTCAATAAAATTATCCAGAATTTATTTAACATTTTTCGTTTGTTAATATAGTTACCATTCTTAAATTAGTGATATATACTTACATATTTTTTATTACTTTTTTTTAACTTAAAAATACCGATTTTTATCACCAATATCCCTTCTAGTGCAAAATTTATGTAGTTAAATTTATATAAACCTCCCAAAATTTGATAAGTTCCAATTTATATCATTCCACTTATAGAATAACAGCTCCCATATCTATGTTGTCTATAAGCTCTATAAACCTTCCCTGTATTAACGTCTCCACAATGTATATACGAGTGGTGTTTACAGTCGCCCCTTCCCCTCGCCCGGGCTCTTGTGTTTAATAATACAGCTCGTGTATTTTACCTCCCCCCTATTATGACCGACCCCCTTCAATCCCTGTGTGAGGAGCCAGGTGTGTGTGTGTGTGTGTGTGTGTGTGTGTGTGTGTGTGTGTGTGTGTGTGTGTGTGTGAACAATAAGCAGGTGGTGATGTCAGTGGCTGAGTCAAGGTGCAGTGGCAGTGGTGGTGAGGGGGCAGTGGTGGTGGTGAGGGGGCAGTGGTGGTGAGGGGGCTGAGAACCATAACTGAGAAACACCGTCACAACTGCCCATCTCCCCACACTAGGCGGCACCCGACCAAACTAACCAATTGTACCAAGTTTCGTGAAATTCCCCTGAAAATTGTTGAGCCGAGTTGATTTTGTGTAAACTTTTGATTATAGCGAGACAACTTTTGATGACAGGAACCTCGTGGTGACTGACACACACAGAGGCATGGGGTGTATATATACAAGATAAATGTTGAATACTGAAAGGTGTGGTTTGCCGAGATGGTGTGGCAGGAGGCAAGGAAGGTGAGGGTTGGGGCCACCACACAACAACAGGAGATAATAGATATACCGGTGTTAAGAGATGAGGTCAACCTTCTCCCCCACAGTGACCTTTGTGGATCCTCTTAACTGAACTAGGCCGAGACCACCACCCAGCTTTATCATATTAACTGTTAAAGCCTATCAACACTGCCGACCCCCGTGTGAGAGCTACTGTCAGGTCGAGCCACACTCCTGTATACAACCTAACCTACTACACAATAACACACTACAGTCAGTCATTGTTCATTCAGTAAACGTACACAAACGTCTACTTGTATAATATGACGTTGGGTTATTCATTAGAGGTGTAAAGATCAGGTGTATTGTGTCAAGGGGAGGAAAAAGAGGAAGAGGAGGAGGCAGGTTGAACAAGGTTGGTAAAACACTTGAGTTGACACGTCCGGAGGTATGAGCCCACCACCCCACCACCACCAGCCACCAACCACCACAGCCCCACCGCCACCACAGCCACCACCACCACCACAGCCACCACCACCACAGCCACCACCACCACAGCCACCACCACCACCACCACAGCCACCACCACCACAGCCACCACCACCACAGCCACCACCACAGCCACCACCACCACAGCACCCCCCGCCACCACCACGAAGAGGGGTAATAGGGACAGGAGGGTAAGAGGTAGGGTGAGGGAGGTAAGGGTGGGTGAGGGAGGTAAGGTGGAGTGGGAGGGGAATGGGAGGTAGGAGGAGGAGGGTTAATTGGGTGTTGGTAGGGAGGCAGGTACTTAGCGCAGGTGTTATTTAAGGTGTGGTGATGAAGGTGTTGATGTGTGTTTAGCACCTCATCCCGACCACACACACACACACACACACACACACACACACACACACAAATACGCCTTAAACACCCCAGCTTCCCCCGTCTAGCTCCCCACACTCAATATGGGGCTCCCAGCTTTAACACAATCATGACTCTCCCTGGATGAGTGTGAGAGGTGTATAACCACGACATCATTGTGGGCCGTGGTGTCCGTGGTGGCGTCCGTGGCCTTAACCTTCCTACGTACGGTATAATTGAAGGATATAGATCTAATTGATATTTATCGATACAGACATTATTTCTCCTGGGCTTTGATGAGAACGTTGGCTAAAGTATCGATGGTGTTTGTTTACCTCTTTAATTACGGGTTACAGTCGAGATATATATATAACATTTTACGGGTTACAATGAAGAGAAATGGATAATTTGTCTACGTATTACAATCTCTCTCTCTACCTCACAACATTCCCAATACTTACATAAGTGCGTTTCATGTTTACTGTCTACAACTGTCTGCCACAGTGCTTTTTACCCTCCCATAACCTCTTAAATATCCTGGTGCTTCAAGTAACCTTCCGTCTTAGATAACGAGAGAGAGAGAGAGACTTACACTTGAGTCTAACTAATGATGGCTGATCGATTGTGAAACACGGGGTGCTGTGTACGTAGACTTTAGCTCAGGTGCGTTCCATACCTACACAGACACACATACCTACACAAGCACACACAAACATACACATACATGAACATTAACACCCACTCATAGCGCCCCTCCCCCATAATAATAATAATAATTTTCGTGTAACGAGGATGGCCAGCTCAAGGGCCACCTAGGCGTGAATTTGTTTAAGGTGTAGAAGCTGTCGCCAACACATAAACCACACCCCAAGTTAACGAGCTGCATGACCCAGTGTCTAGGAATAGTCCGAGAAGACCGGACAACTCGCCAACTGCACTGGCTAACCATTACCCCGGAACACGATCCGCAAATCAATTAACATCCAGGTCCCCAATTACTGCTGGGTAGACAGAGGCAAATGGCGTAAAGAAACTTGCCCATAGTTTCACCCTGCCCGGGGATCGAACCAGGTCCGCTTGCTTGCGAGGCGAGGATGCTGAATATTACACCACAGGTCGCCCCCACGGCTTCGAAAATTAGTTGCAAATCAGATACACTCGTCAAAATAGGCCCCAATTCAATAGTTACGTTTAGACCCACGAAGTATTATAAATGGGCCCCGCCACCAGCTGACCAATCACTGGACCACCCGGTAATTTAGACCCGCCTCAGCCAATCACCTGATACCGGGAGAAAGTTGGAGATCTTAAGACATACCTGGTGAATACTACAAGATACCGAGGAGAGATAAGCTGGCATGTGTCTCGACTGTTGACGGTCACAGTAACACACTTGGCCGCCACACATCAACTACCTCACAAGGCTGTTGGTAAGAGCCGAAGGTTGTTAACTGTGAACAACAAGCACCTGGTGAGTGAGTGTTTATGAGGTGAGGACTGGTAGAGTTAACAAGGGAGGAGATCACAAGATGAGGAGGAGGAGGTGAGGAGGAGAAGGTGATGAGGGGATGAAGGTGGTGAGGAGGAGGTGAAGGTGAGGAGGAGGTGAAGGTGAGGAGGAGACGCAGGTGAGGAGGAGGAGACGCAGGTGAGGAGGAGGAGACGCAGGTGGATGAGGGAGAGGAGAGGACTGCCACCATCCTCCCCTAATAACACCGAGGTCAACAGAGATCCGGGCTTGGCTGGGGTGGTGTGTGGGCCCCAGCCAGTCTGTTACACCAAGGCAAGCACTGATACCATCTACGGGGCAGGACAGTGCTACACATGGGGCGCGGATAAGGCTGCCTCACCTGTCGTCTCACACACTGCGCCACATACGACACGAAAGCTTTGACCCTCACCATGAAGCCTTTCCCACACCCTCCTCACTACTCCTCTCGCCTCCTCACCATTCATCAGTTGTATACCTGGCCACCTCATTGTATACCCGACCACCTCATTGTATACCCGACCACCTCATTGTATACCCGACCACCTCATTGTATCCTAGCCACCTCATTGTATACCCGACCACCTCATTTATCCCCGACCACCCATTGTATCCCTGGCCACCTCATTGTATCCCTAGCCTCATTGTATCCCTGGCCACCTCATTGTATACCCGACCACCTCATTGTATGCCCGACCACCTCATTGTATACCGACCTCATTGTATACCCGGCCACCTCATTGTATACCCGACCACCTCATTGTATCCTGGCCACCTCATTGTATCCCGACCACCTCATTTGTATCCGACCACCTCATTTAGCATCTGGCCACCTCATTGTATCCTGCCCACCTCATTGTATCCCTACCACCTCATTGTATACCCAACCACCTCATTGTATCCTCTCACCTCATTGTATACCCGGCCACCTCAGTTAATATGACGCGAGATAAATTACCAAGCCGGACTATTTCTCCTACGTGTCCCAACTGTGGCCACTAACTCTGTCGCCGGGAATGTTAACAATGTTTTATTTTTCTTTTCTTTCACCCGGGATCACGTGAGCTGAGGCTACTGGTGTTAGAATGATTATGAATGAAGGTATGAAGGAGAAGAATGATCCACGAACATTCTAAATCACATTCTACAGCATCTTAAGTGGTTAAGTAAATGACTATAAAATCCTGTTCTGTCGTTCTTTTGGTGTGTGTGTGTGTGTAACATAGATCAACATAACACGCACATCACCACTACATAACATACACACATCACCACCACAACACACACACACACACACACACACACACACACACACACACACACACACACACTGCAGGAGCCATAAATAAGGTGCGGGGATATACACTGGGTGGGTGACCTTGACGGCTCCAGTGACCACAAACAAAAATCAATTACTTGCTGCTGCACCAAAACCACCACCACTACTACCACAACTACCACAACTACCATTACCACCACACCAACCCTCCACCACCACTAACTACACCACACAATCTGCCAACACAATTACAATACGCTTGTTGGTCCATGAGTAGCGACCAATGGTAATAACTCAGGGGGTAAATAACAGGTAACAAGACCATACGGGAAGACATTATTCCTCAGTATTACACCTGGGGGAGGTTATTGGGGAGTGCTGGACCTATTTTAGACCGGATGTTGACTCACCTCCCCTCCCCAACCTGCTTCTCTTCCTCCTCCCCAATTCTCCCTATCCACCTACCCCCCCACCACCCAATATGGCTCGTAATAGGGTGCTGATATTCAAGGTGCTGACCCCGACAGCCCCCTCCTCACCCTCCTGCTCACCCACTTACGCTCCTTCTCACGGACTCATCCACCCACCTACTCACCCATTCATCCAGGACCTTGTAATCAACGACCCCTTATATGACTCAAAATACCGTGTGTGTGTGTGTGTACTGATGCACCCTAAGGTCACTGTAGACCCCTCCAAGCAAGGTCATTCTACCCTTCCATTACCCCCCTCTCCCCCTTACTACACCACCCTCCCCCCCTCACTTGCACCAACATCCTCCCCTTCACTCTTTCTATTCTATTACCTCCCCCTCCTTACCTCCAACACCCTCCCTCTCTACCTTCCCCATCCTCTCCCTCCCTTCCTCAACCGATTACCAGAGAGAGAGAGAGAGATGGTGAACTCTCTAGGTTAACTGAGGAGGTAGAACGGGGGGTGAGAAGGTAGGACGGGGGGGGGGCGGTTAGATCATCATTGGTAGTTAATTACGGGTCACGAGTCATTCTTCACCCTTACCCAATGGTGGGCTCCGTAATCAGATAATTACTCATCCACAAGTAATTAATGACATTCTCCCTGATAAGCCATTATACCAGCCATTAATTACACACGTGGTTCCCTTCATGTGTCCGCTATTAATCTATAGTTCGATCACGTGTTAGAGGGGTGATAATTGTGTGTTTACCTACGACAACAACCAATACTATCAACAACAACAACAACAATAATACTACTATCAAGAACCACCAATAAGAATCACAACAATAATAATAATAATAATGGTACTTACAGACCAACAGGTGATGACAAGCGTATACCAACATACCTGCAAGACAAAATAAAACATTTAACTTTATAACCAAAAGCTACTGTCAGCACTCACACAGTATGTATGTATGTATGTATGTATGTATGTATGTATGTATGTATGCAACCCCCCCTTCTTCAGGTCGTGGTTTATTAGACAACATGGTGCCAAATAGGGTCTCGAAAGGAACTATGTTGGTGTTTGTTTTCCACACACACACAAAGTACAGATAATTCTCTACAGTAATACAGAAGTGTAGACCAATGACTCGCCTAACCTCACCACACAGATCCCTACCTACCGAGTACACACCATAAAGCACCAGTGAGCTACGGCGCCCAAGGAACCCATGATGGAAGATCCCAGCCTCACTAAACACCTCAGAGGTGAGGTGAGGTGAGGTGGGGTGAGGTGAGGTGGGGTGGGGTGGGGTGAGGTGAGGTGAGGTGGGGTGGGGTGAGGTGAGGTGGGGTGAGGTGGGGTGAGGTGGGGTATATAGTGTAGAAGTGAACTGCCGGAGCAAAAACATGATTGGAGCCGAGAGTTTAACTTTGTATTCGCATTCCTGGTCTGGTTGGCCTTGAAAACTTGGCCATACTCCCTTAACATCTCCTGCTTGCTCTCCTCCTCCTCCTCCTCCTCCTCCTTCTCCAACATGTTACATTATCCTCCATCGCCAATTTCATCCTTCTCCACCACCACACTCACACACTATCCCACACACCACCACACTACCCCACACACTCAATATCTTTCCATCTCAATCACACACAGGTCACCCACTGTGCTTAACTAGCAGGCATACAATATAAAAGGCTAACAACAGCTAAATATAGACAATAAAAGCTATAAAAATGCCATTTCAACGACTAGTTATAGCTGAGATCATGCTAGCAGCGTTTCTGAAACATTCCTACAGGGGTGAGCATTATAGTGTGAGGGAGGTACTAACTAGCTCAATAATCTACTGCTAGTATCCTCCGGGGGGGCCAGGTACTAACTAGTTTCATGTACTGCTAGTATCCTGAGGGGGGGGGGGCTAGTTCTAGTTTTTGTTCGTCTCTTGTATTACTTTGCGTCAGTTTTTATGTGGTGAATAAATTTATATGTCCGGTCCTGTGAACCTGTTCCTTGTGTTGTGATGATGGTGGTGATGCTTATGGTGATGATTAAGGTTATGATGATGGTGGTGTGTGTGTGTGTATAATAAAGTAACACAGGTATCCAGCACACACACACACACACACACACACACACACACACACACACACACACATATCATTATCATCACGTCTGCTTTATCAATCCCATGGTTAAGATCGTGTCGGCCGCTCGGGGTGTTTCCTCACCACACAGCTGTCGGTCTTAACCTTCCCCTCTCGTTAATCCCCTCGGGAGCTGTCAGTTTAACATACCCCGACAGATCAACCTGTTATATGCACAGTAGAAATTAAGTGAGAACAACGCTAACAGGACACTGGTGTTGGGGGGGTGAGGGTGTGTTGGAGGGTGGGTGTATGGTGTGAGGGGGAGGAAAGTGATGGAGAAGTAGCACCATCGATTCCTCAAGTATTAACCAAATTTCAAGGAGAAACAATCAAGCATCAACCAGACCATCAGGGAGGACACACACACCTAGAGGCTACGATTGCTTGTTTTTGCTGCTGCAGGCATAGTTAAGCAAGACGTTGTTAAGGGTGTTGAGTTAACCTGAGGAATACATAATGATCATCTGTGGCCGCTGCCTCGGGTGTGTCCACATTCTTCTGTCTGCTTATTGATAGTAACGACTCTCTCTCTCTAACACCGCCCGCCCCATTCACGCCCCCTTCTATATTTAACTGTGTGTGTGTGTGTGTGTGTGTGTGTGTGTGTGCGTGCGTGTGTGCGTGCGTGTGTGTGTGTGTGTGCGTGTGTGTGTGTGGCCAATCAACAGCCATATTAACAAAACCTCTTGAACTATCACCACCACCACAATTACCACTAACCACAATTACCACCACCACTATCAACCACAACACCAAACACTTTCGCAGATCGTCCATTCAACCGCGGCAGACGAGGTAGCAGCCGCATGCGGACAAGAACTCGACCTAATGTTACGCATTTCTACATTCCTTTCTTCCAAGACGGACATTCCCGCTGTTTCCGCATTGGTCCAGCGTTCCTAGAGTTTGGTAGTGTAACCAGGGATCGTACTCAGGGGGTTTAAATCATCGTACTCAGGGGGTTTAAATCATCGTACTCAGGGGGTGTAAATCACCGTACTCAGGGGGTTTAAATCATCGTACTCAGGGGGTTTAAATCCTCGTACTCAGGGGGTTTAAATCACAGTACGCAGAGGGTTTAAATCACCGTACTCAGAGGGTTTAAATCACCGTACTCAGAGGGTTTAAATCACCGTACTCAGAGGGTTTAAATCACCGTACTCAGAGGGTATCTCATTCCTCACCTGTAGTACTGGAACTGGTCTAGTGAGGTAGTTTGTTATGGTGTGAGGAAGGGGCGAGGTTTTAACCCCTCCACCTCATAACCTAACCTAACCTCTCATATCTGTGCTGGTCAGGTCAGGGGGAGGCTAGATCAGGTCTTGTCAGGGCATGTTAAGTTAGGTTGGTTCAGGGTAGGTTAGCTTAGGTTAGTTCAGGTTAGGTTAAGTTAGGTTAGGTTAAGTTAGGTTAGTTCAGGGTAGGTTAGGTTCGGTTAGGTCAGACTCAGGGCACATCAGGACAAGTCTATTTAAGCGACAAAACAGAGGCCCTTAACTCACCTTTCTTAGCATTATTGTGAAGGTGATGTGTGAAGGCGATGGCCAGCTTCCGACGATGATTACACAGCTTGGTCATGTCACCCGCCCCGAGTTCCGGCAGCAGTGTGGGCCGCGACGGTACCTGCAACACATATAAACACTAAGATTATGACGGTACTTGCAACACATATAAACACTGCCAGGGATAATATGTTAGTACCTGCAACACAAATACACCTAACCTACCTACCCTGGCCTTAATGTGACGGGGGGAGGGGGGGGTAGGCACTTTCCCTCCCCCCTAACGACCATTAAGAGGCGTAATGACTAAGGTTCCTTATCCAATTACAGCCACCCCTTTCACCACACCGCTTCATATCCTGCCTTCACCTCTCTTACCTAACCTTATTACCAACGCTCGGCCAAAAATTACCTTCATCTGGTCTGAGAGAGAGAGAGAGAGAGAGAGAGAGAGAGAGAGAGAGAGAGAGAGAGAGAGAGAGAGAGAGAGCACACTATCGACAAGTATGTGAGTGGTGATGGTGTGTAAGTAGTGGTGATAGTGGTGGTGGCGTCAGTACCAAGGTGAACAAGTCACCGCGCCGCCCGCCGGTAAATAATAAAAAGCGCAACACAAAACAGCAACACAACACAACACACCGCAATAGACCCCAACACAACACAACACAATTTAATAAAAACGCCAACGAACTGAGGACAATATTCTAATACCTGCCACATTGGAGGGGAGGGGTGGGGAGGGGAGGAGGGGGGGGGGAGGAGGGGGGAGGAGGGAGGAGGAGGAGGGGGGGGAGGGGAGGAGGGGGAGGGAGGGGAGAGGGGAGGGGGAGGGGAGGGGAGGAGGGGAGGGAGGGGGAGGAGGGGAGGAGGGGAGGGGGGAGAGGTGGGAGAGGGGAGGAGGGGAGGAGGAGGGGAGGGGGAGGGGCAGGAGGGGGGAGGGAGGAGGTGGAGGAGGGGGAGGAGGAGGAGGGGGAGGAGGGGAGGGGAGGAGGGGAGGGTATGATTTATTTAAGCCCCTGGATATAAGAAAATATAACAATCATTTTAGCATACATATACATACATACATACACATACAATTATACATGCATACACATATACATACATATATACACATACATACATACATACACTACTTGATTGTTTGTTTTTTCAATACCAGAGGTCAAAGGTCACAATACTAGACAAGGTGTGACTTGACCCCTGGATATAACCCTTTCACTAAATCCGGGTATTATAAAGCCACACACACGCTCAATTTAATCAACCGGTGGCAAAAACAACCACTTGGGCGAGGTGCCAATTGACGGCAGCTTGGAGGGTGAAGGAGAGGGGGGGAAGATGTTCATCCCATTTGAATCCAGTAAAAACGGGTAAATTTGAACACTAGCTTTTCCCTGCCTTTAGATAGATAGATAGATCGATAGATAGATAGATATAGGTGGATAGATAGATCGATAGATAGATATATATAGGTGGATAGATAGATCGTGTGAACTTTAACATTAAACAAACTCCTGCATCATGTGATCATTAAACCAATCAATACTGTCCTGTCCCCCCCCCCCTCCTGGCCAGACCCCCCCCCCCTGGCCAGCCCTCCCCTGGCCACCTCACCCCCCCTGGCCAGTCCTGGCACAGCCTGGCCAGCCCCTGGCCAGCCCTCACCACCGCCTGGCCAGTCTCACCCCCTGGCCAGCCCTCACCCCCTGGCCACAAATTCTCATCCTCACCAGTCCTCTGTCCTCCCTGGCTGGCCTCACCTGCCTGGCCAGTCCTCACCTCCTGGCCAGCCTCACCCCCCTGGCCAGCCCTCACCCCCCCCCTGGGCTGTGCTCCTCACCCCCTGGCCAGCCTCCTCAGCTCCCCCCCCTGGCTGGCCAGTCCTCACCTCCTGGCCAGTCTCCTCCCTCCTGGCTGTCCTCACCCCCTCCCTGGCCAGTCCTCACCCCCCTCCTGGCCAGCCTCCTCCCTGGCCAGCCCCTCACCCCTGGCACCTCCCCCCCTGGCCAGCCTCACCCCTGGCTCACCCCCTCACCCTCCTGGCCAGTCTCACCCCCTCCTGGCCAGTCCATCATCTCCTGGCCAGTCCTCCCCTGTCCTGTCTCACCCCCCTGGCCAGTCCTCCCCCTGGCCAGTCCTCACCCTCCCTGGCCAGCCCTCACCCCACAGTCTCACCCCCCCCACAGCCTCAGTCTCACCCCCCTGGCCAGTCCTCACCCCCTGGCCAGTCTCACCCCCCACAGTCCTCACCCCCTGGCCAGTCCTCACCCTCCTGGCCAGTCCTCACCTCACCTCCTGGCCAGTCTCACCCCCTCCTGGCCAGTCCTCACCCTCCTCACCCCCCTGGCCCCCTCCTGGCCAGCCTCACCCCCCTGGCAGCCACCAGCCCTGGCCAGCCTCACCCCTGGCCAGCCTCCCACCCCTGGCCAGCCCTCACCCCCCTGGCTGGCCCTGCCCCTCACCCCCCTGGCCAGTCCTCACCCCCCTCCTGGCCAGCCTCCACCTCCCACAGTCCTCACCTCCTGGCCAGCCCCTCACCTGGCCAGCCTCACCCCCCACAGTCCTCACCCAGCCTCCTCACCCCCTGCCAGCCTCAGCCCCCTGGCAGCCTCACCCCCCCCTGGCCAGTCCTCACCTCTGGGTTGCGCCCTCACCCCCTGGCCAGTCCTCACCCCCTGGTTGTCCTCACCCCTGGTTACCCCCCCCTGCCTCACCCCCTCCTGGTGCCTCACCCCTCCCCTCGGCAGTCCTCACCCCCCTGGCCAGTCCTCACCCCTCCTGCCACCTCTTGCTGGCCAGTCCTCACCCCTGGCTGTCTCACCCTCCTGGCACCTCACCCCTGGTTCACCCCCTGGCCTCACCCCCTCCTGGTGCCAGCCTCCTCACCTCATTAGTCTCTCACCTCCTCACCCCCCTGGCCAGCCCCTCACCGGGTCAGCCCTCAGCCCCCTGGCTAGTCCCTCACCCCCCTGGCCAGCCTCAGCCCCTCAGCCCTCACCCCCCTGCCAGTCCTCACCCCCTGGCTCAGTCCTCACCCCCTGGCCAGCCCTCACCCCCTGGCCAGCCCCTCACCCCTTGGCTTGCTGTCCTCACCCCCTAAGAGGTGAACGAGGGCGCATGACCTGGCAGGCAGCCACAAGTTAAGTCGACGAGGCGTCATCACTATGCATTAATCACGACCTTAGGATTATTGGTGCTGGGGGAGGGGGTGGAGGGGTTGAGGGAGGAGGGGAGGGTGTTGAGGGAGGGTGTTGAGGGTGTTGGAGGGGGGGTGAGGGGGGAGAGGGGAGGGGGGTGGGTGGGAGGGGTGTTGGAGGGAGGGAGGGGGAGGGGGTGAGGGGAGGGTGAGGGTGCTGAGGAGGAGGGGTGGAGGGAGGGGAGGGGTGCGAGGGAGGAGGTGCGGAGGGTGTTGAGGGAGGGGTGAGGGTGTTGAGGGAGGGGGAGGGTGAGGGAGGGTGAGGGTGTGTTGAGGGGTGAGGGTGTTGAGGGAGGAGGTGAAGGTGCTGAGGGAGGAGGTGGAGGGAAGGAGGGGAGGAGGTGCTGAGGGAGGAGGTGAGGGTGCTGAGGAGGAGGTGAGGGTGCTGGGGAGGTGAGGGTGGGAGGAGGGTGGAGGTGCTGAGGGGAGGAGGTGAGGGTGCTGGAGGGAGGGGTGAGGGTGCTGGGGAGGTGAGGGTGTTGGAGGGAGGTGGGAGGGGTGGGGGGGTGAGGGGGTGAGGAGGTGAGGGTGCTGAGGGAGGAGGGTGAGGGTGCTGAGGGAGGAGGTGAGGGTGCTGAGGGAGGAGGGTGAGGGTGCTGAGGGAGGAGGTGAGGGTGCTGAGGGAGGAGGTGAGGGTGCTGGGGAGCATTCAATATTTATTGATGTGGTCAAAACCTGCAGAGGAGAAGGCGTTCATTAGTATTATATGGTGATCCATCTGATCCATCTTAGCTTCGCTTCATTCTGCGTTGTCTTATTATTCCAGGTTAGGCAGAAACGAGTAGGCGTAATTAGTCAACAATATTTCAGTACCGAGGGGTATGTCATCACTTAGGGCGATCTGTCTCATGGAGGGGCGGGCAGTCACCGCCACCCGTCTTAAGACAGTCCACTCAGCAGGTCACAGGTCGAAAGATTTAATGGCATCACACGCCAGCACTGTAGCTGAAGCCAGTGGCGATAACAAAACAACAGACAGACAGACAGACACAGACAAACAGACAGAAAAACAGACAGACACAGACCGACAGACTCCTCGATAAGACGCTCTAGGAGTCTTCACCCACTCTCCATGGAGGCCACATCTCGTTACAGTCTTCACGCGCAGACCATAATACACAGACCATGATGTGACACGAGGCGGATATTGGCGGGTAGCCCAGAGGAGCCCACTGGTGGAGGAGGAGAAGAAGAACGCCCTACTCACGCGCCGCCCTGTCCTCGAGAGCATTAACTAGACTTTAACCTAACAACCTTGACCTCTCACTGCTAGCATTAACATTAACCTAACAACCTTGACCTCTCACTGCTAGCATTAACATTAACCTAACAACCTTGACCTCTCACTGCTAGCATTAACATTAACCTAACAACCTTGACCTCTCACTGCTAGCATTAACATTAACCTAACAACCTTGACCTCTCACTGCTAGCATTAACATTAACCTAACAACCTTGACCTCTCACTGCTAGCATTAACCACATTTCCTGTCAGTGTTGCCAATGAAGAATAATAAGAGGGAGATGACTGGCAACAATGCAATGGGCCACCTTGAAGGGGACAGTTCAATGTGTCTGACACACACACACACACACACACACACACACACACACATTCTGCCAGGTAAGTGATTCAATGACGATAAAGGATTGTAGGTTAGGTTAGATTAGTGTTAAAGTCAACAGGTAGGGTGTTGAGGGTGTGGGAGGGAAATAGGGAGCAGAAGGAGGTGTAGGATGGGAGGGGCGGGGGGTGTAGGAAGGTAAGGTGGCAGCATGAGACACGGGAGGCGAGCGGGAAGGCCACAAGAGAAAGCTTGGGCGGGAGGAGGAGGGCGGAGGCAGCACGGTCACAGACAACAGGTGGCGAGCACCGGCTGACAACCCCCACGAGAGAGAGAGAGAGAGAGAGAGAGAGAGAGAGAGAGAGAGAGAGAGGACTCACTGTCAACAACACAGGCGTCAACACAGGCGTCAGACATAAGTTAATACCATCTCTTTAAACGACAACACCAACACAAAAACATTGCTTGGTCTACAACCCAAGTGACGATTGATTATTGTTTACATGAAGAAAATTTAAGAAACACACAGGTTACATTAGGTTTGGTTAGATTAGGTTTGGTTAGATTAGGTTTGGTTAGATTAGATTTGGTTAGAATAGGTTAGGTTTGGTTAGTGTGAGACAGGATAGCAGGTCGTCCCACACTAATGACCTCACAAACTACATCACATCATTACAGAATATAATGCAGTGTGAGGCAGGGTAGCGGGGTGTAGCAGGATAGCGGGGGTGAGGCAGGGTAAAGGGGTGAGGCAGGGTGAAGGGGTGAGGCAGGGTAGCGGGGTGAGGCAAGGTAGCGGGGTGAGGTGCAGGGTATGGGTAAAGCAGGATATGGGGTGAGGTAGGGTAGCGGTGTGAGGCAGGGTAAGGGGGTGAGGCAAGGTGTGGGGTGAGGTAGGGTAGCGGGGTGGGGCAGGATAGCGGGGTGAGTAGGGTAGCGGTGTGGAGGCAGGGTAGCGGGGTGAGGCAAGGTAGCGGGTGAGGCAGGGTAGTGGGGGTGTAGCAGGATAGTGGGGTGAGGCAGGGTAGCGGTGGAGGCAGGGTAGCGGTGTGAGGCAGGGAGAAGGGGTTGGGGCAGGGTAGCGGGGTGAGGTAGGGTAGCGGGGTGTGGGCAGGATAAAGTGGGGGTGAGTAGGTAGTGGTGTGGAGGCAGGAAGGTGTGAGGCAGGGTGAAGTGGGTGAGGCAGGGTAGTGGGGTGTAGCAGGATAGTGGGGTGGAGGTAGGAAGCGGTGGAGGCAGGTTATGTAAGAGGCAAGGTAGCGGGGTGAGGCAGGGTAGCGGGGTGTAGCAGGATAGCGGGGTGAGGCAGGGTAGCGGTGTGAGGCAGGGTAGCTAGACAAGGTCAGTGTGAGGCAGGGTAGCGGGGTGTAGCAGGATAGCGGGGTGAGGCAGGGTAGCGGTGTGAGGCAGGGTAGCTAGACAAGGTCAGTGTGCAGCGCGTACTGGGCGGTCACCTCCCACAGTCTGGCTGAGTTCACTTCACCACCAACACCGTCCACCTCCCTCAACACTTCATCAACACCGTCCACCTCCCTCAACACTTCACCAACACCGTCCACCTCCCTCAACACTTCACCAACACCGTCCACCTCCCTCAACACTTCACCAACACCGTCTACCTTCCTCAACACTTCACCAACACCGTCCACCTCCCTCAACACTTCACCAACACCGTCTACCTTCCTCCCTCACAGACATTACGTCATACTTTTCTCTCAATCACCACACCTGTACGAGGGTTAAAGGTCACCTCAGGTCACACAGGAGAGGCAGGTGTTGACGTGTACGGCGAGAGATACACGTTAAGGTCGGAGGGAGCAGCCAGCCTGGTCACGATGAAGCAAGGTGACCACACACACACACACTATGGTTGTTTACAGTCACCAAATGGGAATTACTACACCTGTACCATCATAATTAAGGTTAATGAAACACCTTTATGATTAATTCAGGTAAGGATGGGATTTAGTGAGACAGGTGACCTCATTAACCACCACCATACGCCACCACTGCACCAACGACCCATCACCTACACCGCTGCCTCCAACAACCTCACTCACTCTCACGCCCACAATTATTACGCGGGGATAACACAGTACATAAACAATCCCGCCCACCTACACGGAAGCCAAGACTGGTCTCTCTAAACGACCTCGCTACAGTACAACGAAGTGGTTAGGTTAGGAATAAAGTGAATTTAAGATTAAACACTCTAACCTAACCTAATCTCCAGGTGATGGTAAATTAATTAAAAACCGGGGCCTATTAACACGTGAAACAGGTGAGGGAGGAATGTTACAGCGAGTGAGAGAAGGACAGGGGAGGAGTGGTAGTCTGCCCCTCCTCCCGACCGCTCCCCGCCCCCACACATACGATCAATTGTGTGCTCGGCCTCACGTCTTGCTCCTCCCCAACACCTGCCTCACCTCACACACTTAATTATACCTCACCTCACTTCTACACCTCCCTCATTCCTCCCCTCACACACACACAGTATACAGTGTGTGGCCATAACAGTGGGTGTATATAGGTGTAGTTTGAGGTCACAGCACATTACGATAAATATTTAATACACATGAACACTCGTCATTAATATCTGTCGGTCATGGCGGCTGACTCACTTTTCATTATTCATTTAAAGTTTTGTTTTATTCATTAATGTCATTATTTATTGTAGTGGATTTTGTTTTATTTTGTTTTTGTTATTTTTTATTGGTTGATTTTTCTATATTTTTCTTATTTTATTTACGATGATTAGTGCGCTTCTCTTCCTTCCTTGTCTCTCCATATTCCTTTTCCCTTCCTACATCCTTCACCCTCACTCCTCCTCCCTTCTCCCTACATCCTTCACCCTCACTCCTCCTCCCTTCTTCCTACATCATTCACCCTCACTCCTCCTCCCTTCTTCCTCCATCATTCACCCTTCCTTCCATAAGAACATAAGACTGGAGGAAACAGTAACTATTGGTCCATACTAGACAGTACCGTTTACACCCAGCCCCTATACATCCATCCAACCTACTGGATGTTTGAAGCTGTCCGGCGTATTGAGTTAATGATGATGTTTGGTAACTTGTTCCACTCGTCCACTACTCTATTTACACACCAATGTTTACCTATCTCGCGCCTAAATCTAAATTTGTCTAATTTAAAACCATTGTTACCAGATCACTCCTGGTTGGATAGTTATGAGTACCTTTGTTATATGACCCTTGTTTAGCTCTGACTTCCAGTAGTAATAGTCACTCCTCGCGCCGTAAGGAAGGCGGTCGGTGTCGGCCTTATGGATCACCTCAACAATACAAACACACCCACCCCGGCTTACTTCACCCCATGATTAAACACCAGAACACTAACCTAAAACCTAACACTAACCTAACACTAAGCTAACACTAACCTAACCTAACACTAACCTAACACTAACCTAACACTAAGCTAACACTAACCTAACCTAACACTAATCAAACCTAACACGAACCTAACACTAACCTAACACTAATCAAACCTAACACTAACCTAACACCACTAATCAAACCTAACACTAACCTAACACTAATCAAACCCTAACACTAACCTAACACTAATCAAAACCTAACACTAACTGTGTGTGATTCTAGAAGTGCTGCTGTTACTATGGTCAAATTAAAAAATTTAGCGCTCACTCACACACACCAATTCCAAAATGTATACATAGCAACCCTGTACAGTGCGTTGTCAATGCGTTTTCATTAACAGGTGAAGAGAGAGTGTGTGTGTGTGTGTGTGTGTGTGTGTGTTGACATGCTAAGGGGATAGGTTACGGTAAGGGACAGAGAGAATGATGGAAGAAAGGAAGGGAAGGAGGAAAGAAAGAGAAGGGGGGAGGGAGGGAGAGAGGTAAGTAGGGAGAGGACAGAGAGAGAGAGAGAGAGAGAGAGAGAGAGAGAGCTAAGTTACAACACATCCCAACACTCATACAACACCACCTCCCTCCCCCTCTCTACTCTTCAACAGTAAACTGATACATATACTGTACAGTATTATATATTGTAATTAATTCAATAGTACCATCAGCAGTGTTCTTAATGACGGCAGACTGTACACTGTTGTCCTTAATGGCCTGTCTGTTGGCGCCAAAAGGGACTGGCTAATAACAGCGCCGGGAACCTCCTTGTTGAACTCAGCTAACCTGACTTAATTGACTCCTATGCTAACCTAACCTAACCCATTCTAACCCATCCTAACCTAATCTAACCCATCCTAACCTAATCTAACCCATCCTAACCTAATCTAACCCATCCTAACCTAATCTAACCCATCCTAACCTAATCTAACCCATCCTAACCCATCCTAATTTAACTCATTCCTACCCCAACCTAACACAGATTATCCTAGCTAATTTTACACGTGTTGGGGTGAAAGTTCCACAAGATATAAAATGCGGAACTTCGTAAAAAAAATTACCTCTCAACAGAACTGATCAGTGATTGTACAAGACATAGCCTCTCCTGTGGGCGTGTAGGTGGGCGTAAGGGTGTGGGTTAAATGGTCCAGACCTAACTTAGCTTACTCATTAAGTCTGGGGCCCAATAGGTCTGGGCTTTAAATCTAGTGGCGAGGTGAGGGCCTATTTGATCTGTCATCTAGACGTGTAGGGGAGGGTGCAAGGGTGTGTGGGGTATGTGCAAGGGTGTGTGGGGTATGTGCAAGGGTGTGTGGGGTGTGTGCAAGGGTGTGTGGGTGGGTGTAGGGCGTGTGGGTGGGTGGGTGTATGTGTGGGTGGGTGTGTAGAAGTTGTTGTGTGTGTGGATGGGTGGGTGGAAGGTGTATGGGGGAGGGTGTGGGTGTGGGTGAGGTGTATGGGTGGGTGGGTGTGGGTGAGGTGTATGGGTGGGTGGGTGGGTGGGTGTAGGCCCTCCAGCACAGTATGAAGGTATCGGCAGGCAGCCACACAGCCCGTCGCCATGGTAACCACTACCCCGCACACCCTTTGTTGTTGGCAAGCACAACCCAGGCGGTGAGAGGCGCACACACTATGCGCATCTCACCCCCTGTCTCACTCACACACACACAGGGTCACTCTCTCACACACAGGGTCACTCACACACACACAGGGTCACACACACTCTCCCTAAACCACAGTAAAACACACTCATGTATTTTTTTTTCAATGACAAGTTTGGATATATCGTGGTGGGTTATTTTAATACTGTTATTATAGGATCATGGTGGCTATAGTGGGAGTTATCACGCGCTCTCTCTCTCTCTCTCTCTGGCAATGCGTACAAACCTACACATCTCTCTCTAGTTATGTGTACAAACCTTCCTACCTCTCTCTCTCTCTCTCTCATAATGCGTACAAAGCGCGCAATCTATCTCTCTCTCACCACTCTTCGCTCATGGTAACATACACACATACATACATACAGTACTCACATAATGAATCATCTATCCTACGAACACACCGCCAACAATTTAAATAAACAACATAACTATATTTAGCAGTGGCACCTCACCTGGCGACGCTAATTGATAACTTACCTGAACTGCGTAGAGGGTATAGAGGAGGGTATATGGGTTAGGACACTCACCTTGGGGTCGAAGTTGAAGGTGTGTTCGACGCGGAGGGGACACTGCAGCCCACACTTACACGTGCCCTCAGTGGCCAGGTACTCAGCCACCTCAGGTACGCTACGTAGTTCACTGCCACTCGGACTGAAACACATAAAAAAAATAATTAACAAAACATTACTAACATACAGTACAAGTTATGTATCGTAAACCAACATACAGTACATCTACAGCTCAAGGCATCCTTTAAATATAAACGTTTAGCCACACGAAATCATGGACACACGCACGAAATGACGGACGTTTAGACACACACGCACGTACGTACGAAATCATTGGCGTTTAGACAGGGACAAAAGCATAGTGAGCACACAAGCCCTACAGCGGCAGGTCACTCTCCCGGGACGACTGAGATATAAAGTAACCGGAGGAAAAACTCTTATGAGGGAAGCTTGATACATGATACCCAGTAGTGCAGTACATCCCTGAGTCACCCTTAGTCGAGTCATCCAGTGAGTCGATGACGATTACTTAATATTCCTCTTGAGTCACGGTGGTCTTCCTGTACCCTTAGTGGAGTCATTGAGTCATCAAGTGAGTCGATGACGATTACTTAATATTCCTCTTGAGTCACGGTGGTCTTCCTGTACCCTTAGTGGAGTCATTGAGTCATCAAGTGAGTCAATGGCGATTACTTAATATTCCTCTTGAGTCACGGTGGTCTTCCTGTACCCTTAGTGGAGTCATTGAGTCATCAAGTGAGTCAATGACGATTACTTAATATTCCTCTTGAGTCACGGTGGTCTTCCTGTACCCTTAGTGGAGTCATTGAGTCATCCAGAGTCGATGACGATTACTTAATATTCCTCTTGAGTCACGGTGGTCTTCCTGTACCCTTAGTGGAGTCATTGAGTCATCAAGTGAGTCGATGACGATTACTTAATATCCCTCGCTTGAGTCACCCTGTGTCCAGTGAGTCACTACCGACGCGTCCCATCCCAATGAGTCACAAGGAATTTCCCAACACTGCCGACTCCTCTCTCCCCTGAGTCATTGAGTATTCCAGTGACTCACGAGGTTTCACCCAGTGTTCCAATGAGTCAGAGGACCTCAACCATCACCAGCGTGAGTCATTAAGTAGTGGACCAGGTAAATTATATACTTGGGGGAAAGGCAAGTTCACCTGAAAATTAACAACCCTATCGACACCTAACCTAACCAGATTAACCCAAATCTAACCTGACCCTAATCTAATCTAACCAAATTAACTCTCACCTAACCCACCCCCAGGTAGCGTTAGGGTGTTTAATCTTCAGGTGGTTCTTATCTGGTTTTAGAAAAGATGTGTTTCACAATAAAGAACAGTTAGATACAGTTTATATACGAGCGACTGACAGTGACTGGTACACCGCTCGCTTGACTGGACGGAGTAAAAACAATCGACTGGAGTATTTTTGCGGTCACAGTTAACCCTGAAAAAACACTTAAGACTGGCAATCGACTGTGAGATAAATGGCGCAGTTAGTGACAGGAAAGCCATTTGTCTCTCGGAGTTGTTGGGCCAGACCAAGTAATAATAATGCATGTCTAAAGTGTTGACATTTTTCTTGTTTGTGTTTAGAATTGTGTGTGTGTCTCTGTGTACGCAAGAGACGTCGATATTATGTGTGCGTTTGTATACAGGAGACGGAAGTAGTGCGTATGTGTGTACATAATATTAACGGCTCCTGGACACGTACACACATACACTATTAACGTCTCCTGTACACACACACCTAAACGTCACTCTCCTTGGTGTTGTTTTAGTTCCTGAGGGCGGTAACTCTCCCTCACTCAACACAGGTTAATCTCCCCTTATGAGGCATCATCACCAGCCTCCCTGCATGACAAAACATGTACCCGTGGGTGAGGGAAGGGGGAGGGAAGGAGGGGAGAGGGGAAGGAGGAGGGGAGGACGCGTGTACAGGTGGAAGACATGAATGATAAAGCAAGTGATAAAACTGTGAGTCACCAAGTCCATCCAGCGAGGTTATGAGTCACCAAAGACCAGCGTTTAGTGGTGACTGACCTCACCAAACACCGGGTGGCCTCTCCTCACACCACCCCGCTCTATACTGCCGGCCATCGCAACCAATGCTTTCTGGTAAGGTAAGGTAAGGTAAGGTCAGGTCAGGTCAGGTCAGGTCAGGTCAGGTCAGGTCAGGTAAGGTAAGGTAAGGCAAGGCAAGATAAGGTAAGGTAATAATCCAGGGTGTCTTATCTTCAGGTAAGGTTATCCCAAACGACGTATAAACGGTATGTAAACAGAATACATAAATGAGAACATATTAACACACACACACACGCCAGGCTGTTCATCGTTACCACAGACGGAGGAACTGTCGTCGTCCTAAATAAATATACAATTTCCTCGACAGTTTAGTCAACGATACAAATAAAAATGACGAACACAGTGTTTATTTTACCACAGCTGACTGACTGTGTGTGTTGAGCGCTTCTTGATATGTGGAGTAGGAGCTCTCCCCCCCCACCACCACACACACACGTACACATCATATCACATCATATCATATAAGCGAGGCAGTGGTGGGGGGAGGGGTCCTCGAGGCAGTGGTGGGGAGGGTCCCAGGCAGTGGTGGGGGGAGGGGCCTGAGGCAGTGGTGGGGGTCCTCGAGGCAGTGGTGGGGGAGGGGTCCTCGAGGCAGTGGTGGGGGTCGTCGAGGCAGTGGTGGGGAGGGGTCCTCGAGGCAGTGGTGGAGGGGTCCTCGAGGCAGTGGTGGGGAGGGGTCCTCAAGACAGTGGTGGGGGGGAGGCAGTGGTGGGAGGGTCCTCGAGGCAGTGGTGGGGAGGTCCCCGAGGCAGTGGTGGGGGAGGGGTCCTCAGGCAGTGGTGGGGAGGGTCCTCGAGGCAGTGGTGGGGGGGAGGGGTCCTCGAGGCAGTGGGGGTCCTCGAGGCAGTGGTGGGGGTCCTCGAGGCAGTGGTGGGGGGTCCTCGAGGCAGTGGTGGGGTCCTCCTGGGCAGTGGGGGGTCCTCGAGGCAGTGGTGGGGAGGGGTCCTCGAGGCAGTGGTGGGGGGGGTCCTGAGGCAGTGGTGGGAGGCCTCAGGCAGTGGTGGGGGGTCCTCGAGGCAGTGGTGGGGGAGGGGTCCTCGAGGCAGTGGTGGGGGAGGGGTCCTCAAGACAGTGGTGGGGGGTCTCGAGGCAGTGGTGGGGGGTCCTCGAGGCAGTGGTGGGGGAGGGGTCCTCGAGGCAGTAGGGGGGGTCCTCGAGGCAGTGGGGGCCCGAGGCAGTGGTGGGGAGGGGTCCTCGAGGCAGTGGTGGGGTCCTCGAGGCAGTGGTGGGGGGGAGGCAGTGGTGGGGAGGGTCCTGAGGCAGTGGTGGGTGGGGGGTCCTCCGAGGCAGTGGTGGGGGGTCCTCGAGGCAGTGTGGGGGAGGGTCCTCGAGGCAGTGGTGTGGGGGTCCTCAAGGCAGTGGTGGAGGGGTCCTCAAGGCAGTGGGAGGGGGGGGGGTCTCAAGGCTCAGTGTGGCTCCGTCTCCTCCCATGATAATTAACCTGTCAGACACTCCCCCTCCACCGCATCAATATAATACGAAGTTCAATGTAACCTTAACTAGATAGGCTCAGTTCAGCACACACGTACGGTAACATTCTCCTCTCGTTAATGGTGGATGTCAAATGTCGCTTGTGTTATGTTGGGTTAGCAGGAGGTAGGCAAGCAAGCAGATAACAGTAGGAGAAGATAAGCAGGCAACAGCAGGAAGTAAACAAGCAAGAGGAAGTAGGTACGTAGGTAGGCAGCTGGGGTAAGCAGGCATTAGGAGGTAGGCAGGCAACATGAGGAGGTAAGCAGGCAGCAGGAGGATGTAAACAGGCAACACCAGGAGGAGGAGGGAGCGAGGTGAACTAACGCTTGTGGCAGTAGACAAGGGTGACAGTAATGACCTTTGTGACGCTGCCTCACCTTTACCGCCTTGCCACCAAAATTTATTGGAATTCTGTACTTACCTCTCTCTCTCCCTCCCTTTCTCACTTCTCTCTCTCTCTCTCTCTCTCTCTCTCTCCTCACCAACACACTCTAGGCTCTCACGTGAAGGTGCATGGCAAAGTAACACTCACCACCAGGTCAGGTTATGTGAGGTTGGGTTGGGTTAGGTTTTATCCTCTCCTCGTGGCTGGTGAACGTGTTAAACTCTCACCTTCAAACACACACAACAGGCTTCTGAGGCTC
Organism: Homarus americanus; assembly: GCF_018991925.1. Taxonomy (NCBI): domain Eukaryota; kingdom Metazoa; phylum Arthropoda; class Malacostraca; order Decapoda; family Nephropidae; genus Homarus; species Homarus americanus. The sequence goes on along the minus strand of NW_024747582.1, from coordinate 1,202,871 downwards.
ATCCCTCCTGGCCTTATTGATTCTACTCGTCAGGTCGAAAGGTCAGGGTCAGTAGGTCAAGCCTTCCACTCTGGTCGACTCTATCTACTTGGTCAAATCGTCCTTCATTCCACCTGGTCGATTCATTCCTCGTCTTTTCTTAGATTCTTGCCTGAGTCGTCCTGGTCGATCCCTCCTATCTGGTAGAGTCATTCCCCACTCAATCTGGTCGAATCCTGTTTCATTCCTCCTGATCGACATAAGCCCCCCCCCCCTACCCCCTGGGGATAACGTATCACCCTGAAGTGTATGTATAATAATATAAATATAAATAATAATAATAATAATAATAATAATAAACGGTTCATTAATAGAGTTGCAGCCGGTGGCTGAAAATATACAGACTTACATGTGATTTAGACATAATGATATAATATGCGTCCGATACATTTACAGGGCTGTACAGTACATAACTCAGGAGCTGTATAGTATTTTAACAATAGATGGGATGGTGCTGTTATTATATGTATCAGTGCGGGCTCTTATGGGCTGAATTTTGTTGTGGCGGCGGACTGCGCGAAGTGGGCGGGGGACTGCTGGTGGCAGTAGGTGGCGATGACGAGGTCACTGAGGGATGGCATTTCCAGGATGGAGAGAGCGTTGTTGTAGCCGTAGTATTCTGCGCTGAGCATGATTCTGCAGGCCCTCTTCTGTACCTTCTATAGCTGACGTTGTTGGGTAGAGTTGAGAGAAGACGACCAGGCTGGTGACGCATACGTTAATTTAGGGAGAATAAATGCGTTTTGTGTGTGTGTGTGTGTGTGTGTGTGTGGTGAGGTAACGAATGGCACTTCAAGGTGATGATAGTGGACACACGCGTGACAACTGGAGGTGAGGTGAGGCAAGGTGAGGGAGATCACAGTAAACACACACCTCAGGTAGGGAGGTGCAGGTGTGACAATTATGGATTCCAGAGATTACAGACATTCATACATACACACACACACAGACGTTCATACACACACACACCCACAGACATTCATACACATACACACACAAAGAGATCGATGGCCCGAGCCGTGAGTAACCTTGTAACGTGTGAGTGACCTTCTACTGTGAGTGGCATTATCGTGCGAGTCACTTGCCAGGCTGAGTGACCTTGTGACAGATCAATGTGGAAGAAAAGCTCTTAGAAGTTTATCAATAGCGCACGCACGCACGCACGCACGCACGCACGCACGCACGCACGCACGCACACACACACACACGCACGCACGCACGCACGAGTCGGGTAGCTTAGTGGGGCGTAGCCATAACTACATACTAAATTTGCCCAACACCTGGTGAGGTTATGAGGCGTTTCACCATAACCTGTTGAAGTGGTGTAGTAGGCAGGTGAAGGGCGGGGCATTGTGGAGGTCGACTGACTACCCACACACACACCTGCCTGGGTCAACTTCACCACCAGCATCTAGCATCACTACTGCTGTGTGTGTGTGTGTGTGTGTTTAAACATGTGGAATAAGCTGGGGTGCCTAATCTTCACGTGATACAAAAACTCTCAAGACGTGTGTTGAAGTAAAAGTAAATTTATTAAGGTCATTACGGGGATAAATGAGGCAGTGTTTGCGGTAGGTGGCGGTGTTGATCCAGAGAAGAGCTGGTAACTAGATGGTCAACAGCTGGGTGTTCCCTGATGGCAACAATGCGTGACTAACCAAACTGATGAGCCCTGGACCCGTCTGGCCTGGTAAACACACACACACACACACACACACACACACACACACACACACACACACACACACACACACACACACACACACACCATTCTCTAACCTTGGGCATATGGAAGTGTTTATTAAGTGAAGGCAGCCAGGTGAAGTGTTAAGGGAGGTGCCAGGTGTGTGTGTGTGTGTGTGTTGTGTGCGGTAGAGCGTAGTGTACTGTACGCTGTTTCCTGCGTTAACAATAAGTAGTGTTGGTTAATGGCGTTACTGAGAATAGCAGTCTTGGGTGTAGCGACCTTGATGTATAATGCATGGGAGTAATGTGGTGTGGTGTATGTATGGTGGTGAGGGCACTATGGTGGTGGTGAGGGCACTATGGTGGTGGTGAGGGCACTATGGTGGTGGTGAGGGCACTATGGTGGTGGTGAGGGCACTATGGTGGTGGTGAGGGCACTATGGTGGTGGTGAGGGGCACTATGGTGGTGGTGAGGGCACTATGGTGGTGGTGAGGCACTATGGTGGTGGTGAGGGCACTATGGTGGTGGTGGGGGGCACTATGGTGGTGGTGAGGGCACTATGGTGGTGGTGAGGGCACTATGGTGGTGGTGGGGCACTATGGTGGTGGTGGGGGCACTATGGTGGTGGTGAGGGCACTATGGTGGTGGTGACTATGGTGGTGGTGAGGGCACTATGGTGGTGGTGGGGCACTATGGTGGTGGTGAGGGGCACTATGGTGGTGGTGAGGGCACTATGGTGGTGGTGAGGGGCACTATGGTGGTGGTGAGGGCACTATGGTGGTGGTGAGGGCACTATGGTGGTGGTGAGGGCACTATGGTGGTGGTGAGGGCACTATGGTGGTGAGGGGCACTATGGTGGTGGTGAGGGCACTATGGTGGTGGTGAGTATCACTATGGTGGTGGTGACACTATGGTGGTGAGGGCACTAATAACTATGGTGGTGGTGAGGGCACTATGGACTCATTGGTGGTGAGGCACTATGGTGAGGGCAGCTGGATGACTCGTCATAATCACTATGGTGGTGGTGAGGCCTATGGTGACACTATGGTAGGTAGGTGGTGGTGAGTAATAGGTGGTGGTGACAAGGGCACTATGTTGCAGATATTGGTGGTGACTATGAGGCACTATGGTGGTGGTGAGGGCACTATGGTGGTGGTGGGGGCACTATGGATGCCACATAGATCTGGTGGTGGTGAGGGCACTATGGTGGTGGTGGGGCACTCAACACTAGCACTATGGTGGTGAGGTAGCTACTGTTGTATTAGGATATTTAATATTAAGGTAATAAAATGGTGGCGAAGGTGTGGCTATAGGGGGAGGCTGGAGGCCATTATAAAAAGGTAGTAGTAGTATGTGTGTGTGTGTGTGTGTGTTTACTAACGGTACTCCAACACCCTGGGTTCTACCTGCGCCTCACCTCGCCACTCTGTAATCTCACCAATTATGACCTCGTCCCCCTGGTGGCTGTATATTAAACCGCTGACTGGTCTTATGGCCCCAGTCCTGATACACCTCAATGTTTCTGAGTCCCTAACCCAACCTAACCTAACCTAACCTAACCTAACCTAACCTAACCTAACCTAACCTAGCACTCCTAACTTTACAGTCTTGAGAGAGAGAGAGAGAGAGAGAGAGAGAGAGAGAGAGCGTTTTTGTGTCATGGCAGGAACGGATAAAACATTAGCCAGTATTGACCAGAGGGCGAGACGAGGGACTGACCCACTTAATGTAGACACCACAAGTAATGCCCAGACAGCCACTACCTTAATGGCCCTCAGCACTGTAGAAAGTAATGCTGAAACCCGTGTAGTGAGGTACGGTTGGGGGGGGGGGGGTTGGAGGAGAGGGAGGGGGTTGGAGGAGAGGGAGGGAGTTGGAGTTAAGTTATGATTTTCACCGGTGTGTTTGGCTCCTCATACTGCCTCTCCCTAGGTCATTCCCGGCTCTCATCTCCTCCACATCCACAAGCCGCCTCACCCATCGTCTCCACAACAGCTCACAAATACCCCTAAAGTACCCAACCAGCTGCCGTCTAACTCTGGGATTTTAATATGTAACTACCGTATTCTTTAACTCTGTTGTCTATATGCCTCTAAAGGTTAAAACACCTGATACCATTTTGATAGTCTGTTAGTTAGTTAATCATGGAGGTCCGTTAAGGTGTGGAGGTGATAAGCTTCCACACAGGTAAGTTATTTCCCACTATGATGCAATACTGAGAGGGAGGTTGACAACAGGTGACCACAGAACGAGAGGCAGGAGGCCAGGTAGTGCTCAACAGGAGGCCAGGTAGTATGTAACAGGAGGCCAAGTGGTGAGAGAGGTCAGGAAGTGAGAGGAGTGACCTGGTGACATAAAGGCCTACCAGGTCGGCTAAAAACTGACTCACAATCAGTCAGGTTTAACACAAGCTTTTGACCACACTGTATAAAGGAAGGTTTATCCCGGAGTAAGCTACCATCCACTCCCACACTGACTTACTCCCACACTAGCTCACTCCCTCAAGACTAATTCCCTCACGGCTCAATCCTTTTCTGGCTCTTTCTCTCACACCCTCACACCTCACTCAGCTACCCTTCCTCTCTCTCACAGTAAGAGGTAGGTAGTGTGTGGTGGCAGACAATGATGATGCAGGTGAGGCAGGAGTTGTGTTGCCCTATATGGAGAGGTGACAAGTGGTCCAGTCTCGTATACCACTACACAGGCTTTCACCCGCCCGCCCGCCCCTAGTCTTTATGGTATGGTCGGTTACACCTCAAAAGGGCCCCCAGCCCTTATAGACCCTGACTTAACTTATCCCAAACTAACCTAACCCTAACCCTAATTAATCGAACTTAAACTAAACTAAATCAAACTGGCGTTACTTAACCCAAGCTAACCTAAGGTAATCTAAAGTGATTTAACCTAATCTAACCCAAACTGATCAAACCTAACCTAACTCAAACTGACCTAACTAACCCAGCTTGCAAGCAAGCGGACCAGGGTTCGATCCCCGGGCAGGGTGAAACTATGGGCACGTTTCTTCACGCCATTTGCCTTTGTCTACCCAGCAGTAATTGGGGACTTGGATGTTAATCGATTTGTGGATCGTGTTCCGGGGAAATGGTTAGCCAGTGCAGTTGGCGAGTTGTCCGGTCTTCTCGGACTGTTCCTAGACACTGGGTCATGCAGCTCGTTAACTTGGGGTGTGGTTGATGTGTTGGCGACAGCTTCTACACCTTAATTTACACGAGGGGCAACTATTATAAACACTGGGTCGTACTGGTCAGACGGGTGCCAAGTGTAAATACAAGACACTTAAGACTAAACCCTCGGGCCACCACACTCTACTGACTCTCACTTCCAACAGTAAAGTAAGTCAGGTACTGTCCATTCTAGGGGGCACACCGGCGCCCCCTCTCACTTAACCTAACCAAAAGGCCCGCCGTCCATATATGGCTGTAAGTCAACTTTCCTTTTGCAGGAGGATTGGACCCCAGCCTCAACACCCCAACCTAACCTAACCCCAAGCCTTACGATGAGGACCCAGTAGTGATCCTCTCAGGCCTGGTGCTAATTACGACTGGTCAGGTGAAGTTAGGAAAGGTGGATGACTGTTAGGGGGGCGGGGGGGCAGATACCCGCCTGATACCCTATCATGTGTGCCCCTTCACTGCCTGTGGTATAACCCCGTCTTACTGTTAATGAACAAGTCCTCATCTACGACAGCCATTACTGGTGGGTCGGTGTGCCAAGCCCTTCCTCACACCCGCCATTATTATTCCCGCCACGTACAACTGCCTTCACTGCTGGCTGACCCGTCACCACACTACCTGCTGTCGCTTCCATCACAAGGGCTTCCTGGTGTGGGCGTGTGGGTGGGTGTGTGATGGGCGTGTGTGAGGTGATGAAGGTGGATGGATGGGCGGGAGTGTGACGTGAGGCGAGGATAGGTGGGTTGGTGGGCGTGAGAATGAGTGGGTGGGCGTGTGACGTGAGGTGAGGATAGGTGGGTTGGTGGGCGTGAGAATGAGTGGGTGGGCGTTAGGTGGCGAGGGTAGCAAGATGGGTGGTTGGTATACCGTGTAGGAGGAGGACAGGTGTGTTGGCGCGACAGGAGGAACACCCAGTGGTCGTGGTGTGAGGCGTGACCGTCTTATCGGAGGGAAGTCTTGTAGCGGCGCCATACAAAAACCGGTTTATATGGTGTTTACAAACGGGTCACGTCCTGGAGACCACCGATAATGCTTCTACTTTAACTAGTCGCCTTTTGTATTGTAATTATCACCATCTATCACGGGGTTATGTACTTGAGGCGACTGTTTGTTGACGTGTGTGAGGTGAGGTGGTGAGAGGTGGTGAAAGGTGAGGAGAGGTGGTGAGAGGAGAGGTGGTGAGAGGAGAGGTGGTGAGAGGGGAGGAGAGGTGGTGAGGGGTGTGATGGAAGAACACGCTGGCACAACACTCACCTAACCTAACCTTCCCTAACTTCTCTCCGTGTTTATCGTACGTGGTGAGGGAGTCAGGATAAGCTCCACCACACACTGAGGGAGACGTCACCCCCCCACACCATCTATATTCAGACAGGAGTTATAATTATGCCCAGGTAAGTGTCCCCATCAGTGTCCAGGTATTTCCTCCATATATGTCTGAAGTATGTCCTCTACACATGTCCAGGTATGTCCTCTCCTGTGTGGTGAGGAGGAGGGAGGGGAGAGGAGGAGGCGGGAGAGGAAGAAGAAGGAGGGGAGAGGAAGAAGGAGGGGAGAGGAACTTGAGGATGAGGAAGGAAGAGGACGAGGAGGAAGGCGCCCATAACCAGGTAGCTAGAGGCCCCTCATTTAAATATATCCGGAGCGTAACGACAGAACCGCCTCGTTAGACATAAAATACAACGGTAACACAAGGCCCCGGCAGACAGCCTCACCACACAACTGGAACACACTCACACACACACACATACATACATACATACATACATACATACATACATACATACACACATTCCCAATTCAAACAGTGACATCTAAATCCCCAGCCAGCCACACTATATTAGCTCCACATAGTGTCTGGGGTGGGTGGGCGGGTGGGCGGGTGGGCGGCACAGACATATACGTTGGAGGTTATGACATCATTGGTTGGGTAAGGTCAACTCCCTCCCTCCATCACTGAACGTCTTAGAATGTGTATGTAACTGTCACCACACACACACACACACACGTCTCCCGTGTAAACTTGACTTACATTGCCATCACAGTGTTTCTTTTCCGCCAACACACCATAACTCACTACCACTACATAACTCACTAACACTACATAACTCACCAACACTACATAACTCACCAACACTACATAACTCACCAACAGTACATAACTCACCAACACTACATAACTCACCAACACCATAACTCACCAACACAATACACCAACACTACATAACTCACCAACACCACTCACCAACATAACTCACCAACACTACATAACTCACTAACACTACATAACTCACCAACACTACATAACTCACCAACACTACATAACTCACCAACACTACATAACTCACCAACACTACATAACTCACCAACAGTACATAACTCACCAACAGTACATAACTCACCAACACTACATAACTCACCAACACTACATAACTCACCAACAGTACATAACTCACCAACACTACATAACTCACCAACACTACATAACTCACCAACAGTACATAACTCACCACCAACACTACATAACTCACTACCACATAACTCACCAACAGTACATAACTCACCAACAGTACATAACTCCACCAACACTACATAACTCACCAACACTACATAACTCACTAACACTACATAACTCACTCACCACATAACTCACGAACACCACATAACCCAACAACACTACATAACTCACCAACACTACATAACTCACCAACACAATACACCAACACTACATAACTCACCAACACTACATAACTCACTAACACTACATAACTCACTAACACTACATACCAACAGTACATAACCTCACCAACAGTACATAACTCACCAACACCAGCATAACTCACCAACACTACATAACTCACTAACACTACATAACTCACCAACACTACATAACTCACCAACACTACAACTCACCAACACAATACACCAACACCATAACTCACCAACACTACATAACTCCACCAACACTACATAACTCACTCAACACTACATAACTCACCACACTACATAACTCACCAACACTACATAACTCACCAACAGCATAACTCACCAACACTACATAACCCACCAACACTACATAACTCACCAACACTACATAACTCACCAACACTACATAACTCACCAACACTACATAACTCACCAACACTACATAACTCACCAACAGTACATAACTCACCAACACTACATAACTCACCAACACTACATAACTCACCAACACTACATAACTCACCAACACTACATAACTCACTTACACTACATAACTCACCAACACTACATAACTCACTTACACTACATAACTCACCAACACCACTCACCAACATAACTCACTAACACACGGAGTTACCAAGATCCTGCGAGGATACTACACCAGGAGGACCGCGGGGTCACCACCAGGTGTTAGCGAGCCTCGGGCGGTAATTGTGAGGTCACTGCCTGCTGCCCCGCCACCACCACCGTCTTCATACGCCACCAATACTCTCTCTCTCCCCTTCCTCACACTCTCTCTCTCTCTCTTCTTTCCTCACTCTCTCTCTCTCTTCTTTCCTCACTCTCTCTCTCTCTCTCCCCTTCCTCACACTCTCTCTCTCTCCCTGAAGCATAATATAAGACATTATCTTCACTACACTGTGTACCCCTTCACCCTCGCCACACCGTGCATTCCTAACATCCTTCCCACGCGGTCTACCACCACACCCAAAAACACACCATGTGACCAGAAATCCACACAACAGTACACTACCCCTCCACAGGCCCCCACCTTCACCACACACACCCACTACCCCTCCACCACACACCCTCCACCTCCACCACACACCCTCCACCACCACCACACACCCTCCACCTCCACCACACACCCTCCACCACAGAGGGCCTGGCACATGACAGCACACTTGAATACAGTAAACAAACTTCCCAAACACCAACACTCGACACAGTCTGTTGGCTCGTTCACCAGTGTAAGGACCCAGTAGACCTATCATACACTCATAACATACATACATACATACATACATACATACATACATACATACATACAAAAATGGACACAGTGAGTTAGTGGCCGTTACACACACACGAACTAGGGGTGAGGGGGGAGGAGTGGGTTGAGGGGGGAGGAGGGGTTGAGGGGGGAGGGGGGTTGAGGGGAGGAGCGGGAGGGGGAGGAGCGGGTTGAGGGGGGAGGAGCGGGGTTGAGGGGAGGAGCGGCTGAGGGGAGGAGGGGTTGAGGGGGAGGAGCGGGGTTGAGGGGAGGAGGTTGAGGGGAGGAGGAGGGGTTGAGGGAGCAGGAGTGAGGGGTGAAAGGGAGCTAAGGGAGGGGGTGAGGGTCAAGAGTGAGGGTCGAGACTAACAATCGATACTTTCCAAGAAGTTGTTATATTTATATCTGGACGAGTGTCGGGGAGCAGCGGGGGCTCTGTGCTGGTCTCCTCACACAGGTACACGTTAGTTAACCTTTTATTCTTAATTAATACAATAAATTATACAACTGAATCTATCACCTGACAAATCTCCACCACATCATTTATTTCACCTAAAAATTACTAACTAACCCTAAACTAACCTAACATAACCCAACCCAACGTAACGTAGCATAACCTAACCCAACGCTAACCTAACCTAACCCAACGCTAACCTAACTTGACTTTAATCCCCAAATGTTAGGGTGTTGAGGGGGTAGTTGAGGGGGTGGTGTTGAGGTGGTGCTGAGGGGGTGGTGCTGAGGGGTGATGGCTGAAGGGGTGGTGCTGAGGGGTGATGTTGAAGGGGTGGTGTTGAGGGGGTGGTGCTGAGTGGGGGTGTAGTTGAAGGGGTGGTGCGAGGGTGGTGTTGAGGGGTGGTGTTGGAAGGGGTGGTGCTAGGTGGTGTTAAAGGTGGTGTTGAAGGGGGTGGTGTTGAAGGGGCGGCGTTTTGTCTATTTGATATTTTGATTCGTCTTAAAGTTTATTAAATATGAAATTGAACCAAATGTTTCTTAATATTGGATTCAATGAGAACTTAAGACTCGTTTTGAACTTTACCTAGAACTTTGTTTATCAATCTTGGGCACTTAAAAACTTCATCAGGAGTAGATTAAGAGGGAGTGAGAGGTGAGGTAAGGAAGTGTGAGAGGTGAGGTAAGGAAGTGTGAGAGGTGAGGTAAGGAAGTGTGAGAGGTGAGGTAAGGAAGTGTGAGAGGTGAGGTAAGAACAGAGAAGGCAGAGAGAGCCGAGTGCGGACCAGTGATATAAAGGCATTAAATCTTGTACCGAACGTCCGCCCCCTCACACGAAATAATAGTAGCGAGCATTAACAGCACCGCGTCCCCCCTCTCTCTCTCTCTCTCTCTCTCTCCCTCTCTCTCTCTAGCTGCCCTGAGTATCTCCGTTTACTGATGCCTAACACCACCAAGTTACCTGCCCTTAGCTTACCAGGAACCTACAACAGCTATACAACAGTCTCTTAGCTAGCCAGGAACCTACAACAGCTATACAATAATCTCTTAGCTAGCCAGGAACCTACAACAGCTATACAATAATCTCTTAGCTTACCAGGAACCTACAACAGCTATACAACAGTCTTTTAGCTAGCCAGGAACCAAAGAAACCTAATTAAGCTTGGGGTCCAGTTCTAATCGGCCCCAGTTCTAATGGGACCGTCTCCATGGGTACGTTCGGTTAAGTCACATAGGGAACCGGACGCCAACACAACAAATGGACTCCATGTTAAAACCCAGCGTGGCCAAGTTCCATGAGACGGCCAGGCCAGGGTGGGAGGTGGCCGCCGGGGTTAGGTTAATTTTGTGTGGTTGTCAAGGCAGCGTCACCCGGGGCTGTATAAATGCAATCTCCCACTACCTGACTGACATCTGCATTAACACCTGCCACCTGCCGCCGCTACCACTGTTGTTGTTGCTGCCGTCAGTGTTTCCGCCGCCTCTGCCATCAATATTCCCGAGCCTGCCACCACCACTACTCTTACTGCCACCACAGCGAACTATCCCCGTCATTAACCGCAGTTGTTGTCAGTAGCTACTAATACAGTCATTAACCGCAGATGTTGGTGACAGGTGAAGAGCCGAGATGAAACACCTGACGGAGACGACAGGTGTTGAGCAGGTGTCCGGGTCAAAAGAAAAAATGTCTCAAGGAAAAAGTCACATTTACAGAGAGAGAGAGAGAGAGAGAGAGATGAAGGCCACAGCGGTGAATGTGTTAAGCCTGATGAAGTGTCCAAGGTCACCCTCCCCCTCACACAGGTAATTACTGCACCAACCTGTACCTGAAAGGACCTGCCACCCACCAACACACACCTGTAAGCTATAAATCTCTACCACTACACACATCTGTCTCATCCAATCTTTGCTTCACAATTATAATAACAATAACAATAATAACCCCTCCCCCCCCTACACTCTGGACGCTCAATCACCTCCTCCAGGGTATCGCTCAATCACCTCCTCCAGGGTATCGCTCAATCACCTCCTCCAGGGTATAGCCCAATCACCTCCTCCAGGGTATAGCCCAATCACCTCCTGCAGGGTATCGCTCAATCACCTCCTCCAGGGTATCGCTCAATCACCTCCTCCAGGGTTTCGCTCAATCACCTCCTCCAGGGTATCGCTCAATCACCTCCTCCAGGGTTTCGCTCAATCACCTCCTCCAGGGTATCGCTCAATCACCTCCTCCAGGGTATCGCTCAATCACCTCCTCCAGGGTATCGCTCAATCACCCAATAATAACAAGATTGGTGTGAAATTTTGGTTATTCATAAATGTCTCGTGTTATTCATATCTGCCGCAGCTGTTGTATGTATGTATGTATGTATGTATGTATGTATGTATGTATGTATGTAACGGAGAGGGAACAGGTGGCAGCCGAGACTGTATTAAGAGAAGAGTCGAACCAGCATCCCCCCCCCACACAACCTAGTGATCTCCCAGACATTCTACCTGGCCAACACTCTCCATCATAGCTTAATTCATTGTGTGTGTACGTACGTGTCATAATCTTATATACTGATAAGTAATTAATACACACAGGTTAACATCAAAGAAGGGAGACACAAACGTAAAACAATATTAACACAAACAAACAAACGAAGAAACATACATAATCAAAACAAACAAACACACACAACACGAGTAACAAGTCAGCAGGTGTTGAGAGGAAGGTGTGTCGGCGTACACTTGTAATACCTGTCTGTCTGTCTGCCTCTGTCTGTCTGCTTCCAACAGGAGAATAACAGGGCCATCACCAGACATTGTAATCATTATTATTATCAAAACAACATTGCTTGCGTATACGTGCAGATAAATAGTAGCACACCAAGACGGCAACACTGACCACTTAAAATTCACCTTCACTAAATTGTGTTGAGGGTTTAGCATCATCATCATCATTATACTCCAGCCAACAACCTCAAGTACCACAGGCGTTTACCCATGTAATCCTGTCTCCATTATCACCAGAGTCGACCATTGTTCACACCATTATCATCACTATCACCATCATAGTAGTGAGAACAGCCCCCCCCCCTCCCATTACCAAACGAGAGGGGGTCGGGGGGGGTCGGGGGGGGTCAGAAGGGGGAGGAAGGTACACAAGTGTTTCTCTATTTACAAGTTCAAGCGTCGGTCGTATAGTGGTCCAACTCTCACCATCACCACCATCATCACTATCACCATCACCAATATCACCACTCTCTATCATCACCATTAACACACTTAATGACTTCTGGCGCCCCTAATTAACACCTGTCATAGTTAAAAAAAATGTCTAGGGGTTGTAAGACTGGGAGAACACACACACACACACACACACACACATTAAAGAGTAAATTATTCAGAGGAGTGAGCAACAATGAGCCCAGCAGTCTGCCAGGTGTCACCGTTCACACCTGTTTATTGATCCACACACGACAGGTAACAAACTGTTATTATTATCTATATCCTCCTCCACACACACACACACACACCTCACAATTGCCTCCCTCCTTGTCGCTCCAACTGCTGACTATTGATAAATACTGTGTGTGTGTGTGTGTGTGTGTGTGTGTGTGTGTGTGTCTGTGTGTGTGTGCCATATGACCTCAATAGTTCGAGAAAGAAGTTTAAAGGTCCATAAGTGGCCTCCATAACTGGTAGAGGGTCACACGCCCCGACGAGGCTCAAGACAAAGGTCACAGATCAGGGTCACAAATTTGGAGCCTTGGACCACCCAGAGTTAAATTCACCTGTATTTATGAACACCAGGGAGCTGGAGACTGATATGTCCCCGTGTGAGTGTGTGTTTGTTTGTAAGAAGCTAACCTAACCAAATATATCATAGGCTAACCTAACCTAAACCAAATCTAACCTAACCTCCTGGGGTGTCTATTGTTCAGGTGAGTCACATCAAAATACAAGTAACTCTTCTCTACTGAACCTACATATATATCACTAACTCTTCTCATCTGACTTAACCTGTACCAATTTTATTACGACTCTTAGTTGTTCCTCACAGACGCTAATGGTTGTAAAATTACGGCCACATCCTGATAACAGCCACAAAAATAACAAATATTAATTTTATCCACAAAAGTAACTCAAACAATCCCTCGGCAGGTAACAACATGACGGAACACGGTAACAAAATGACGGAACACGGTAACAAAATGGCGGAACAAGGTAACATGGCGGAACAAGGTAACATGGCGGAACAAGGTAACAACACGGCGGAGGAACACCTTACCTTAAGCGTCTGGCTCGTGGTTGAGTCATGTCAGAGGGGGTGAAAGAAGTCTCCCTAGTGTGTCAATATTGTGGACCTGAGACGCCATTCTGCCCCCCCACAACACATAACCATAACGTCATTTTGTCTACAGCCTTAACACACGCACGTACACGATGGCAACACCCCAATACACTACACTACACTACGCACTACACTACACTACACACTATACACCACACTACGCACTACACCACACACACTATACACTACACCACGCACTACACTACACACCATACACTACACTACGCACTACACTACACTACACACACTATACACTACACTACGCACTACACTACACACACTATACACTACACTACGCACTACACCACACACTATACACTACACTACACTACGCACTACACTACACACACTATACACTGCACTACACTATACACTACACTATACACTACACTGCACACTACACTACGCACTACACTACGCACTACACTACACTATACACTACACTACACTATACACTACACTATACACTACACTACACACTACACTACACTACACTACACACTACACTACACACTACACTACACTACGCTATGCACTACACTACACACTACACTGCACTACACTACACTACACACTACACTATACACACTATAAGTACACTACACCATTGGCCACACACACCATACACTACACACTACACCACTCACACTACACACACTATACACTACACCACACTACACCACACTACACACACTATACACTACAATTACACCACACCACACACACTACACTACACTACGCACTACACTACACCACACACCATACACCACACCACACTACACTGCACTACACCACACTACACTACACTACACTACCCTGAACCCCACTATACCACACCACCACGCCACACTACACTACACCACACTACACTACACCACACTACACTACACTACACCACACTACACACACTATACACCACCTCACACTACACTACACACACTATACACTACACTACGCACTACACCACTACACACTATACACTACACTACACCACACTACACACACTATACACTACACTACACTGCTAATTCACAATTACACACACTATACACTACACCATACACACTACACTACACACACTATACACTACACTACACTACACTACACCACACACACTATACACTACACTACACTACACTACACACACTATACACCACACTACACTACACACACACCATACACTACACCACACTACGCACCACTACACTACACACACTATACACTACACTACGCACTACACTACACTACACACACACTATACACTACACACACTATACACTACACTACGCACTACACTACACTACACTACACTACACACACTATACACTACACTACGCACTACACTACACTACACTACACTACACACACTATACACTACACTACGCACTACACTACACACACTATACACTACACTCAGCGCTGAAATCACTAGTGTGTGTTTGTTTATGGCAGCGCTTCATCGACTGGGAGACGCAACGCACACAACCTTATTTAATATATCTGATTAAACACTCACGCTAACCTACCCCTAACCTAACCTAACCTAACCTACCCTTGACCCAACCTAATCTAATCTTACATAACCTGTTCTATCACTAACCTATTCTACATTACATGACCTAACCTAACCTGTTATCGCCGCTGGCTTTTGTCGTTGGTGTCAACAACCATGTGCCTCCCCCACCCCACACGGCCTGCTACCACACCAGATGTAGCGACTGAGGGCGGGGGCGGTGTTTACCACCGGGAGTGTCATCACACTGGCGTGAGCGTTGAGAGGTGTCATGGATCTCATGACACAGATCGCCCTCTCGAGTGATCCCCACCACGCGACCTGTTACCGCGACAGATGGCAGCTGGGGGTGTTTACCACTGGGAGTGTCATCACCCCTGGCGTAAGTGCTGGCACCGCCGGGAGTCTTTTCATCGCTGGCGTCAGCACTAGCGTCAGTGCTGACGTTTTTGCTGCCTTACCCGAACAAAGATCAGGGGGTGGGCGGTGTAGAGGTCCTGACTCTGCTAATGTATGGTTTAAAAGGCGGCGTGGCCACCTGAACACTGCCCCCTCAAGTGATGATGTGAGGACCAACACTCTGCTACCAGTGGTGAACAACAAACCCCAATCCTGGTCGAGTTTTTTTGTACTGGAACACTTTACACACAACTATCTTCCCTTGGAACACCACACTGGTTCACATTGACCCGCACTTGTAAGTACAGCCAAAGTGATAACATACCCCTCAGTACTGAAATATTGTGGACTAATTATGCCCACTCGTTCCTGCCTTATCTGGAGCAATAAGACAACGCGGAATGAAGTGTAGCTAAGATTAACAGAGTTATGAACTTTGTATAATGTCATTATGCTCAATAATCAATTATAATTAAGATAAATTGTGTGAGACCAACTAATTATGTATCAGATAGATCACCATATAATACTAATGAACGCCTTCTCCTCTGTAGGTTTTGACCACACCAATAAATATTGAATGCGTCACAAGACGAGTTTCAATCATTCCCTTCGACTTGCCCGTCACCTGAACGTCCTTAACTAAGGCGTTTACATAACCTAATGTATCACTAACCTATTCTAACATTACATGACCTAACCTAACCCTGACCTATCCTAACCTAACCCGATCTTATGTTTACACCCCCCTGTACATCTTTCTGGAGCCAATTAGGACCGACAAGAGAGGGGTGGGGGAGAAGGTCATTACACCAAACCACCATTAAGTTGTGGTACGGTATAGCGGTGTTGGGATTATGGTGGAGTGATTACCTTTGGTTGTGTGCCGCTAACCTACCCCCCCCTCCCTCCCTCTCTCTCTCTCTCCTGGGCGAGTGTGTGTGTGTCTGTCGCAAGAGGGGAAAGGGTCGGTCACACACACACACACACACACACACACACACACACACACACACACACACACACACACACACACACACACACACACACCTTTTATGACCCACCAATAAGTAGGTAATGAGGCCTGGGGGTGACACGCGAGGGTAGTAAGTCATATTAGTGTAAGGGGTAATTACTGAAGGGGAACGGCCTTGTTTAGATGACCGTGACAAGCTAGTCTCTCTCTCTCTCTCTCTCTCTCTCTCTCTCTACTGTAACACTTCACAAATGCCCTAATTAAACCTTAGCGAGATACCTAACTCACTTTCACTTTCTCTACATAATGGAGAGAGAGAGAGAGAGAGAGAGAGAGAGGTTATAATCAGCAACATCATTATATAAGAAACAGATAAGCATCAGGGGACAGCAGCGGTTGATAACACAACAGCTGCTGCCAGGACGTGTGTGTGTGTTACTATGGTGGTAGTGGACTGTGGAGATGGTGTATAAAAGTATTTTGATAATAAAACTACAATTAAAATCTCACACACACACACACACACACACACACACACACATTTAATAAGAGGTGATACTCAAGGCTACAAAAACATAATATTTCTAGGTAATGAGGAGGTGAGGGTCATAAAGAACTAGGGGGAGGAGTGTTAACTATCCATCAAAAAATGGCCCTTATACCCGGGAGGCATAAGACCTATTATCAGATAGATGTTTCCAAGGTAGTTTCCGTCTCTTGTCTCAACCCATCAGCCCTTCACTGCCCAACATCTGCTAATCCCTCACCCACACGAGCGAGACTCACCCCCTCCCCTCTTCACCCCCACACACACCTCATCTCTCTCTCTCTCTCTCAGCCGCCACACCTTATCACCTTCCAACATCTTCCGCCTCCAGCTGTCATGTAAGTCCACTACTGGTCTAACCTATACCTCTATCACACACACACACACACACACACACACCACCAACACGCTATCTGTCACTGCTGCCTTATAACTGCTTGTATGTAATAATAATAATAATAATAATAATAATAATAATAATAATAATAATAAACGGTTTATTGAAAAAGTTGAGCATCCCGTAGACTGATAAAATACATTGGCCATAAATGCCTTATTACGCTGGGGATATTAAACCTTAACCACGGTAACAGTGGCCACTACGGTGAGTCGTGGTTAATACCTTGGCCATGAACACCCACTAAACTATTATTGGGCTCCCATACGGTGTGATACAATATGACGGGTGAGGAATAGTTTTTGCGGGTGTACACACGTGGTTTAAGTGTCGTAGTTCTGGTTAATGCATTGGTTAAAGTTGTATACTGTCACTTGTATAGTCTGAACATTTATCATAGCTAGCTTAAGTAGTCCCAGGTGTGTGTAATAATAATAATAATAATAATAATAATAATAATAATAATAATAATAATAATAAACAGTTTATTAATAGAGTTGCAGCCGGTGGCTGAAAATATACAGACTTACATTTGATTTAGACATAATGATATAATATGCATTGAATACATTTACAGGGCTGTACAGTACATAAATCAGGAGTTGTTTATTATTTTAACAATAGATGGGATGGTGCTGTTCTTATATCTATCGGTGCGGGCTCTTATGGGCTGAATTTTGTTGTAGTGGCGGACTGCAGGTGGGGGGCTGCAGGAGGTGGCGATGACGAGGGTGGTGCAGTAGTCCACTGCCAAACCTTTCCAGTGCTTGAATTGTGTGTGTGTGTGTGTGTGTGGGGGCCCGCCAACGTTTTACAGCAATAAACGAGGAAATGAAACAGCTGGTTCTATCAGTCATGTCACTCCTGGTGAACTAATGTACCTAACATCAGAGAGAGAGAGAGAGAGAGAGAGAGAGAGAGAGAGAGAGAGAGAGAGAGAGAGAGAGAGAGAGAGAGAGAGAGAGATATCGCGCGCGCACAGTTACTATGATCGTTGTGATAATGAGTGACTGTCCACCAGTAAACTGCCTTTAATAGAATACAAAACAGAAACAAGTCAATTAAAAGTACCAGCTGTATGTATTTAACACAATAGACGCCGGCTATCAACAAATGGCCACAACCACTACACACAGCACTCATCAGCACATTACCCAACCAAACAAAAAAAGGGGATGGGTGACGACGAGAGGGGTTACTGAACATCAGTGAGATGTTATTGATATTATTACTACAACATCAAACAGGGTTTTATTCCATAGATATTGGTTCCAGTTATCGTATTTACAAACTCCGGACAGACAGAGCAGATGGAGGGAGAGAGGGAGGGAAAGGCGGGAGAGGGGGGAGTCACTCACTATCAATGCAGTCAGCCACGTCGGTAAATTAACTTGTGGTAATATTTCATACTAGGCGCCATATGTATATATATGTGTGTGTGTGTGTGTGTGTCCTGTACAGTAATTGGTTGTCAAGGTACAGTACACCGGGCCGCTCTACCTCTAAATTTTGTGTTCGCTTTGTTCTCTGGAGTATTGGTGGTAGTGTTGGTAGTAGTGGTGATTGTGGTTGTGGTGGTGGTAGTAGTGGTGATTGTGGTGGTGGTAGTAGTGGTGATTGTGGTGGTGGTAGTAGTGGTGGTTGTGGTGGTGGAAGTAGTGGTGTTGGTGTGGTAGTAGTGGTGTTGGTGTGGTAGTAGTGGTGATTGTGGTTGTGGTGGAGGTAGTAGTGGTGATTGTGGTTGAGGTAGTAGTGGTGGTGGTGGTAGTGATGGTCTGGTGGTGTTTGTGTAGAGATGAACATTCGTTATATCGAGGTTCCGTCAGATATAAAACCTCCACGTAACGAATTAAATAAAAATAAAAATCCGTTGTAATAAACTTAAGATAATGAACACATCTACAGTATAGCCAAACTTCCCTCGCCAGGCTCCTACAGTATAGCCAAACTTCCCTCGCCAGGCTCCTACAATATAGCCAAACTTCCCTCGCCAGGCTCCTGCAGTATAGCCAAACTTCCCTCGCCAGGCTCCTGCAGTATAGCCACACTTCCCTCGCCAGGCTCCTGCAGTATAGCCAAACTTCCCTCGCCAGGCTCCTGCAGTATAATTTAAAATCCTCCATCTTGTTGGGAAGCCTTTCATTACCAGTAATTTACAGCGTCAGTGTGAGATGGTAACAACCTTCATCAGGGCTGTAAGAACCGAAGTCTTATCGTGGTACAACAGGTTAACTGACCTTACAGTTATGTGTGGTTTACAATTAGCTACACAACCACAAGCGGTGTTTTACGAGGTCAAGTGTGCTTCTTCTAACTCTTTGTGTGTAGGTGTAGTGTTGGTGAGGGTGTAGTGTTGGTGAGGGTGTAGTGTTGGTGGGGGTGTAGTGATGGTGAGGGTGTAGTGTTGGTGAGGGTGTAGTGTTGGTGAGGGTGTAGTGTTGGTGAGGGTGTAGTGTTGGTGAGGGTGTAGTGTTGGTGAGGGTGTAGTGTCGGTGAGGGTGTAGTGTCGGTGAGGGTGTAGTGTTGGTGAGGGTGTAGTGTCGGTGAGGGTGTAGTGTCGGTGAGGGTGGTGGGTGTAGTCTTCAATAAAACACACAGGTGGTGGTAGACGCCATGTTTGTTTACGCTGGACAACAACAGACGAAAGGATGGTGTCAAACCAACCAAAACAAGCCTAACCCAACACCCCGCTCTCCACGTTATAATGTGTTGTGTAGCCGTAAGTAATCGCATGCCATGAAATTTTTATAATACGTAAGTACAATGACGACTAAAAATACTTGAAATATACAGATCTACATGCGGGGAATACAACCATCACACAGGTAAGGAGGCCATTTAGTTACCTGTAATTACCGACAGGTGTAACTAGTGGAGGAGCTTTGCATTAACACTATATTTTTTTCCCATTAGCCAAGTATGATGTTCATATGTTGTGTGTTATTGTGTGTGAGACAGACATACAACACTGATGGTCCTACATGGTTACTTAGCAGGGGTGGATTCTATACCGTGTGTGTGTGTGTGTGTGTGTGTGTGTGTGTGTGTGTGGATTAGAGGGAAAAATACTTCTCACACACACACACACACGTCAACAACACCATAAGCACCGTAATTACACGAGCAGAGATGGCCAGACTTAATACGGGCGAGGTGTTAGTCGTCACCTTATGTGGCCACGCTGGGATAACAAGTTGCTTCACCACCACCTTCTACCCCCTCCAGAGACCATACTTATACCTTCCCAAACGTCACTGTCTTGGAGGGGGAGGGGGGTGTAGTGGAGGGGGGTGTCAGGAAGGGGTATCGGGAAGGGGATGTGTCAGCCAATACGGTGGAGCAGGTCTAACCGAGCCGGGTTGGTCAGGAGGGGTCTGTAGACCTAACGGGGCCACTAAAATAACCTGAGTCTATTATGATTGGGGCCTATTTCGGACAGGTTAGGAATGGGGCCCATTAGACCTGGGGGCCCCATTAGACCTGCAATCCTCACACACACACACACTAATCCGCCCAAACACCTACAATACAGTACAGGGGATCAACAATCATGCGCCCGGCAGAGTTGTGCTCGGGATGGGACCAAACTCACCCACGCTGCCTCACATGATCGGGTTAAACAAGAAGCATAAGGTGTGTGTGAGCTGAGGGCAGGAGACACAGGCGTTATGGCGGCAAAACAGGAGGGGGGGGGACTTAGTGGTGGGGAACGGGGTGTATGGTGGGTGATGAGGAGGTGTGTTGGAGGTTGGGAGGTGTGGAGAGTAGGGGTGGGGGAGGAGATGATATAAGCAATGGGTGGTGGAGGTGTTGTTGGGGGTGATACATGGTGGTAGGTGATGGAGGGTGGAGGTGTTGTTGGGGGTGATGGGTGGTGGAGGTGTTGTTGGGGGTGATACATGGTGGTAGGTGATGGAGGGTGGAGGTGTTGTTGGGGGTGATGGGTGGTGGAGGTGTTGTTGGGGGTGATACATGGTGGTAGGTGATGGAGGGTGGAGGTGATATAAGGAGTGTATATGTATCAAGGTCGAAGCCAACATATATTTACCAAGGCTGCCGGGGATAATGGTGGTGACTACACGCTTCTCTGACCATCCTCAACCACAACACACAGGAGCAACACTCACCTGAAACACAAAACAACACAATCATTAGCAACACTCACCTGAAGAGTATGTGTACCCCCCTCACCTTTCACAACCCCATGAGCATACTGCGGTGAAAATCAGGAAAAGTCTGGCGCATATATACAGTGGCAATGAGTCATAGAGGTGGGTGGGTAAGTGGCCGGATAGGTGGCGGTAATGTCTGTTCAAATACACAGTAGTGGCGTGTATGGTGTGCTCTGAGTTGACCCAGCACACATCCCTACACCCTCCAACACACCCCACCCTACACCCTCAACACTCAATAAATCAACAGTAAAAGGTCTTCCCCCCCAAGTGCTAGGTTAAACTAAAGACCTAAACCTTCACACCCTTCCTAACCTAACCTAACGTAACCTAACCAAAACTGAGTTAAAAGTGGATAATTTAACATCGATTTTCCAGACTTATTAATAAAGTGAGACCCCAAGAAGCTTAGGATTTGTAAGGCGCTGAGGTGGACAGAGTTTCCTTGAGGGTAAACTTATATAAAGGCGCAGTAGAAGGTAAGAGATGTGGTGAAGCCCTGCGAGTGTTAAGAGGAAATAACTGAGTGTCGTCACCAGGGGGAGGAAGAGGGGGAAGGGAGATGGAAGGGGAAGGAAGGGGAGGTCCTTCCCCCAACACACAACGTTAGTATTTGCAAGTTTAATATAATTCTCACAGGAACTTCATGATCTCTCCAAGCATGGCTGCCAGTCAGGGACAAAACACAGCCTCTGTGCTTCACTGGTTTTAATAACAAGTGTCAAAGTTATAGAGCAGAAGGTGGAGAGAAACATGTGTGTGTGATGGTAGTGTGGCCAGACACGAGATTGGTGTGATGTGTACGGCCGCAGGTAAGTCCCTCCTCCCCCCCACCCCCCACACCCAACTCGACATGAACGCACCCACCACTCATAACACACCCTGCCTCCTCGTTCCATTAACTCAGAGACTGGAGAAGGTAATAACAATGCAAATGTAAGTTTGTTATAGCGAGAGGAACGGTGCTGGCGTGCCGACTATATTACGCAGTGCAGTGGAGAGGCAGAAATAAGTGTGTGTGTGTGTGTGTGTGTGTGTGTGTGAGCTGCGAGGCGTGACGGCGGAGTAACTTTTTGCAAGCACACGAGGAACGCGGGACATGGCTACCTATACTGGCAGCTGTGACCGCCACGCCACCACCTACACTACTACCACCACCACTTACACCACCTACACTACCACCACTACCACCACCTACACTACTACCACCTACACCACCACCACCTACACAACTACCACTACCTACACTACTACCACCACCACCTACACCACCCACACCACTCCAACACCACCACCACACCACCACCACCACCTACACCACCACCACCACCTACACCACCACCACCACCCACACCACCACCACCTACACACTACCACTACCTACACCACTACCACCACCACCTACACCACCACCACCTTACACCACCACCACCACCTACACTACCACCAAGTGAATTAATTGTATCACCTGAATAATCTCCAGCCCAGCTTATCTTACCGTTATATTAACTGCCCTAATATAAGGGAACGAGGTTAGGTTATATCGTGGGTTAACTCTTCTTCTTATACAACCAGTTATGGCAAATATTTAACATATCCGACCCTTTTGAGACCTACCCTTCCCCAATTAATTACTACTCCACACCACCACCACCACTACTACTTCTACTACTACTACAACTACTATACTACTACAACTACCACACCACCACCACTACTACTACTACAACTACTACCACACCACCACCACTACTACTACTACTACAACCACACAACAAAATACTACTACCCACCACTACACTACTACACCAAAACACCACCACCAACTACTACTCACACCAACCTATACTACCCCACCACCACCACTACACACACTCCACCAATACCCTACACACCACCACCACTACTACTACCACCACTACTACTACCACCACTTAAACTCACTACCTCCAGCCATCACCACAAGCTACATTCCTGTACAACGCAGACACCACCGTGAGCCATATTACCAGTTTGGTCATTACAAGGCTGTCACCTCTGGGTACTCCACTTAAGTTAACCCGACAGGGAGCAAGAAAACCCGACGGGGACAGAGTTAACCCGACGGGGACAGAGTTAACCTGACGGGGACAGCGATAACCCGACGGAGATAGAGTTAACCCGACGGAGACAGAGTTAACCCGACGGAGACCCTACAGCAGTTCACTATACCATCACCACCCGCCAGATGGCATCCCAAGATACCGCAAACATCGTGCATATCACCTCACACATCTGCTGCTCTCAACACACACCCACCAGCTACTTATTGTGTGTGTGTCAGTTATGTCCCATGTATTTGCTACGTACTCAATATGTACTCGTTATGTCCTTGTTAAAATTATTCACCTACTGCCCTTGCTACGTGCCGGTACTGTACTCATTCCATGGTGTTCAAATACTTAAGTCCAAACACCTTGAATGAGGAAGCTTGTCTACTGAACTACTCTCTCTCTCTGGGGTCCATTACATCTGAAAGCCACAAGAACGGGCCCCATCTTAGTATATGTCAGGGGCCCATTAGACCTAAAAGAGAGACTAGACCAGACCCCACCTTCAACAGACAGTTTTGGGACCTGTCAGGACTAAGGGGAGGTTAGGAGGTTAAGGGGAGGGGTGGCGCATTTGACCTACAATGACAATCACCCAACCTAGACGCTGTCAGAAGCGAGTGTGTTGGAGCTAACCTAACCTAACCTAAGAAGAGGCTGAGATGAGGGGGTAGGGATGAGGGGGTAGGAGTGAGGAGGGTGGGGGTGAGGCCGGCGTAAAGTCACACTGTCATCTCGCGTTACAGAGGCGCCGTTACTGACAGCTCCAGTTGTAACCCCTGACTGTTACACTATACCAAGTTATCTGTTACTATACCACCGCTGACGAGAGAGAGAGAGAGTGTGTGTGTGTGTGAGAGACAGGCCCCCGAGTGTGCGTGAGTGTTATCAGTACAGTGGAAAGCTAACCTCCCACACCTGGCAACAGACCCCTACACACACACACGGGATAGGGCGTTGCACTTAGATCGGTGTGGTATTCTCGGCATCGTAAACACGGAATACAATCCTGCCATCACCAGCCTGAACGATTTATGTACTATTGTAGTAGTCACACACACACACACACACACAACACGGATGAAGGCGTAGGGGTTCTGTTATGACCGTGTTAATGGCGTCGTGTCAAGGAGGAGGTGTAGTGGTGACGCCGTGGTTGTAGCGTGACTGCGTTGTGTGGCGCCAGAGGGGCTGAGGTAACATGGATGGGGATCGCATTGGGGGCAGAGTGTGGTTCAGAGGGGGGTCACAGGTGTTAAGGAACGACTTTGACTGCCCCTCACCACGCTGCCACCAACACAACACAAAACACCTTTACATCAGTGGTGACAGGTGTAAATGGGGCCCTAATGTCACCTGGCCCTAATCTACCCTACCAATTAACACAGGTGCCCTTACTTCTAGTGCCACAAGACCTAATAAGCCCCAATAGTTAAGGTAAATAGAGGAGATAATAACATAACTAATGTGTCGTATAACATTTTCTTCACTCAACTGATATATTATAACTTTCATACCTCATATTCTCATCACCCGAGCCCCCCCACACACCTGACGTCATCTACACTCATCATCACACACATGTACACTATCTCATACCCCGTGTGTGTGATGGGGTGGGGGGTGTCAGAAGCAGAGGTGGTGATAATAGTGGTGCAGGCAGACACACACAAATCGACAAAACAATGACCGTAATTAAGTAGATTTCCGCCTGGACATTTCCGCCCTCTGAACACACAATAAATCATTGGCTGATCCTCCCAGGGGGTTCTCACACACACACACACACACACACACACACACACACACACACACATAGAAGGCTTTTGTTAAACCACCAATGTATGTAATAAGTCATTTATGTCCAATGTATATTTTCAGCCTTCGGGCTGCAAACTTTTCCAATAAACCGTTTATTATTATTATTATTATTATTATTATTACACTGCTGCACTTATCATCAATTACGTATTAAAACTTGACTTACACTCAACATACTGTACAGTACGTGTAGTAAACAGCAGCTATATCGTGTGCACCAAACTGTACACTGAGTCGAATATTAATCCGCAAAAGCACCTGTGTTTAATTACCTGTGTATCATGATATTAAGTAAACTGTCTACACTTCCACTAACAATTTGACTTTACACGCACAGATGTACTACACTAATCCTTATAATTGTACTAAAACACCAGGGAGATTATGTACTAAAGTGCTTAGAGATCCGACAGGTGAGGGTGGCAGACAAGGTGTGGAAGTGGTCATCGGTGCAGTGAGAGAGACCTTACAACAAGGTCGGCAGGAGCACGTGGGTGGGTCTCTCTCTCGTCATGCCACCCACAATCCTCTCACCTGTCTCCACGCCCACCCTTCTCACCTGTCCTCCACGCCCACCCCTCTCACCTGCCCTCCACGCCCACTGACCACATGTAGGTGACATTAACGTGTACTTCCTCCGTCACGCCACGCTCATCCTCATCCCTCACACACACACACACACACACACACACACACACACACACACACACACACACACATTCGAGTTTGGTTAGAAATTATTAAAACTGTACTGGTGTGTGTGTGTGTGTGTGTGTGTGTGTGTGTGTGTGTGTGTGTGTGTGTGTGTGTGTGTGTGTGTTTTAAAGGGAAGGAAGAGGATTGGGGTCAAGACACTGAACTTTGGGGTTGATAATAAAAGTTAGTCAGTACCTAATATGACCGACACAAGAGAATATATCATCAGGTAAACACACCTGTAAACACGACCTACCTGAGCATTAAGTCTTAACTGCTACCTGTTTAAACCACGTTACCTACTACCTGTGTAAACCACGTCAACTACTACCTGTGTAAACCACCTTAACTACTACCTGTGTAAACCACCTTAACTACTACCTGTGTAAACCACGTTAACCACTACCTGTGTAAACCACCTTAACTACTACCTCTGTAAACCACGTCAACTACTACCTGTGTAAACCACCTTAACTACTACCTGTGTAAACCACGTCAACTACTACCTCTGTAAACCACGTCATCTACTACCTGTGTAAACCACGTCATCTACTACCTGTGTAAACCACGTCATCTACTACCTGTGTAAACCACGTCATCTACTACCTGTGTAAACCACGTCATCTACTACCTGTGTAAACCACGTCATCTACTACCAGTGTAAACCACGTCATCTACTACCTGTGTAAACCACGTTACCTACTACCTGTGTAAACCACGTTACCTACTACCTGTGTAAACCGGTTGAGGGATTGCTCGCTATAGTGTGGGTGTTGGTACAGCGGCCACAGAGACGAGGAGACCATAGATAATGTAAGAGATAGCCATGACTGCCACACCCTCCCTACACCCACACCCTCCTACACCCACACCCTCCCTACACCCACCTACACCCACAACTGGACCACATCCACACGCAGGTTACATGTCAAACGGAACCAGTCAGGCTAGTTTTGAGGCTTTTAGGTTTAGTGTAAATAATACACCGTCTTATTTTAGTTAAGATTCCAAGCTCGCAGGTAGGTGTGTGTGTGTGTGTGTGTGTGTGTGTGTGTGTGTGTGTGTGTGTGTGTGTGTGTGTGTGTTTATAACGAATAATAACAATTGAATGAGTTACGTTACGCCGGAATAAAATATTGCTGTTACTACGGGCGTTTACATGCAAGCACTGCGTGGAAAAGTAGTCACTGAGAATGTTACATTACCCCCACCGACACCTCCACCCGCCCCCACCCAACCCCCGGAACAGACCAGCAGTAATTTTGAGCTGGTCTCCCACAGCATATTTCCGGTATTAGTCACATGAGAAAAATATAATCCCCTTGTTAATCCAGCAAATGTTTCTGAACCAGGTGTTGAGTGTGTGTGTGTGTGTGACGACGGCGGCGGGTGTGTATGTGTGCGAGTGTGTGTATGACACGTGTATGTGTGCGTGTATATGACGTATGTATGTGTCTGTATGTTTGTTGTGGTGGTGACGGCAGCGGGTACAGGGGAAGTAACCCCCCCCCCAACAAAAACCATGATAACGATGCAAATTAGACGGAAATTATGGTGTTGGACAGAGGTGAACCGTGAAGTATGACCCCCCCTTCACCACCACGCAACCTCCTGTGATCTACTTACATCACCCCTACACCACACACACACACACACACCTCTAAATCATCTCCACACTATACTTAAGAAAATCCATAACACTTCAATATTCTCAAACAGTTGTAGTACAAACCTTTTACTGTCTGTGTGTGTGTGTGTGTGTGTGTGTGTGTGTGTGTGTCTGTCTGTGTGTGTGTGTGTGTGTGTGTGTGTGTGTGTGTCTGTGTGTGTGTGTGTACTGTGTGTGTGTGTGTGTCTGTGTCTGTGTGTGTGTGTGTGTCTGTGTGTGTGTCTGTGTAACCTGTGTGTGTGTGTGTGTGTGTCTGTGTGTGTGTGTGTGTCTGTGTGTGTGTGTGTGTGTATCGTCACTATCAACACTCACCTCCCCCTTCCTCCACATAATCAGGCTAAATACATAATTCCCAGGACAAATATACGAACTGCCATTGGGAGCGGGAACCACTGTGGGAGCAAGGAGGGCAGGGAGGGGTGGCGGGGAGGGGGCAGGAGGGGGGAGGGAGGGCGAGAGGGGAGGGGCGAGAAGAGGAGAAGGGGGAGGGGAGGGATATGCGGCGTGGTTGAGGGTGGCTGCCGAGAAAAGGTGTTGAGGGTGGGGGGCTAGTTTGAGGAAGAAGCTGAGGTCACGTCCACACTCCTCATCCACAATCATTCTGGACCAATAACTATCACACCACCACTGGACCTACACCCCCCACTCACAGAAGGAAAGAACACGTCTACTGGTCTGGAAATAATAACCACTATTATTTTTTTTACACAGTACAGCCATTACAGGTCAACACACAACCTTTCCCCAATCGATATGTATTATACCTTAACCTTACACCTGACCACCCCTTAACCTCTAGACCACTTTAACCCCTAACCACCCCTTTAAGCACCTGACCACCCTTTAACCCCTGACCAATTCCCTTTAACCCTAGACCAATCTTTAACCCCTAGACCACTCCTTTAACCCCTAACCACCCCCTTTAAGCACCTGACCACACCCTTTAACCCCTGACCACCCCCTTTAACCCCCTAGGCCACACCCCTTTAAACCACTCGACTCCCTTCCCCATACGTTAAGGTAAGGTCATTAAAACACAAGTAATTAAATGAGTTAACAAGCACAGCAATACACAGGAGGGTAAGGTGAGTCAACACACACACACACACACACACACACGAAGTGATCTGGTAAAACCCACGTTGACGAGGGCATGACACGCACCCACACCCAGTTCGTCTTCATCAACGACCCTCCCTCATTCTCCCTCACTGCCCCTCATTCTCCCTCACTGCCCCTCATTCCCCCCCCCCCATCTTAATCCTACTTGTTGAAGCTTAACCCCAACATGAAGTAATCTAATCCCACTAAGTGACAGTAACTCCTAACCTCACGTGCGTTATGAAACCTTAACCAGATCTCGTGAAGATTGTGATTGGGTGAGTTATGCTAGGGATTAGATAGGGTTTGGCTGGGTTAGGTTAAGTTAAGTTAGGTTGCCACTGCGATATTTGTTAATAATCGTCAGGTGAAATATAGACCAGAATATATTATAATATTCCACTGTTTCCTGGACCGTGTTTTAGGTAACAGGAAAAAGTAAAAAGCAATATCCGGGAGGTGTTTTGCTCTCTCTCCCTTATCCACAGCAACTCTCTTCTCCATCGTAACCCCCCCCCCCCACCTCTCTGTCTACACACCCTAACTACTGTATCAACAACTATTTATTATACAAAGCTCTGTGTTCCCCAAGGTACAGTCCTGGAATAGGGTAGTTAAGGTGATGTGTCGTAAAGCCATTCACCTGCTGAGTATAACACGTTAGTCGAGTCTTCGTCCCGACTACCACTAACAGCATCTTGATCTACCCAGTGTTTGTCCGGCCGTATCTGGAAGGGCCCGCCACGCGTTTACAAACCTCACCTCTCACACCCGAAGAGCCGTCACCCAACCGCGCTCTGGGGTGACGATTCTTCAGGTGATCTGGAGTATTTTTTAAACCCCGAGTCATTATTGGGGGGAATATTAAATTTGAACATGTTAGCTGGTAATATGAGTTAGGGCTAAACCATCTAAGCTTGGTGGTCTGAAGCACGGTAGTGGTGTGTGTGTGCGTGGCTGGGTAGGCGACGAGGCGGGACTTGGGAAGGGTGGGGGGTGGGTGGGGAGGATGCTTGGCGTGTTGTGTTGGTTGTCTTTGTCCGTAAAGGGTCACTCGTGGTGCTCACACACGCCTCACATATTTTATCATACCTGGTACTACGACCGGTCTACATGGTGTTTACAGAGCCCTTGATGTCATGTTTAGGTTAGGTCAGATTAGGTTAGATTGGATTAGGTTAGATCATGTTAGGTTAGGTTAGGTTAGATCAGGTTGTCAGGTTACGTTACAATAAAACAGAACCTCAGCACGTCAATGGCCTGTCGAGTCACCGGCAGCGCCTCAAAGGTGGTTGATTACAGCGGTGTTGACAGGTACAATAGTGCCAGGTGAGGCTCTACCTTGTGGGGTTAAACACGAGACCTTACGTGACGGCAGGATATGCAGTCAAGATAATTTGCATAAATTTTGGACAGAGGAGCGCGGTGATGGTGGCCTGAGGGGTGAAAATTGTCTAACCCCTTCATTAAATTGTTCATATATAATACATTAACTTCTCCTTGGTATTTCTTCTTATAATATTTGATATCTTAACATTATTCTTGTACCACACAAAGATTATAAACCCTAACTTATTTGTACCTGATAAGTTAATAACCTGTGTATTATTATTATTACACAAAACTAAACAAGTCCCAAACTATATAAACTTTACCTACATATAAATATTGAAACATTTTAACGTAACCTGACCAGTGGAAGCTGAGCGTTGGCCGGGCTGAGAAGAACCTGCCCGGGCTGTCTGGTTTACCTGAGTACTGTACTGTATATTATGGACCACGAGTTAAAGGTGGAGGTGGTGGGGGCATGTGTGGTGGTGGTGGTGGGGGGCATGTGTGTGGTGGGGGCATGTGGTACTAAGGGGGGAAGGGAGGGAGGGAGGTAGAAGGGGGGAGAAGTACAGGTTGGGTCCGAGTCAGCCACTATGGTACGACTGGTACACACCGAGGAGGAGCAGTCAGCCACCACCGCCGCACCTCACAACACACCACCGCTGCACCTCACCACCACTGCTGCACCTCACACCACACCACCGGCGCACCTCACCACCACCGCCGCTGCACCTCACCACCACCACCGCCGCTACACCTCACATCACCACCGCCGCTGCACCTCACCACCACCGCCGCTACACCTCACATCACCACCACCGCCGCCGCCGCACCCCACTACCACACGTTAGGTCTAGTCTCCTCACAATCCAATGATATTCAACGTTATGGTGGCGAGAGGGTTGGGTTGGCTTTACTTCCACACATATCCCCAAATGACACTCCACACGCACTCTAAACTCTCACACTACACCACACCCTCATGTATAACAACAGCCAGGGGCCACTCTTAAAACACAGGTAAATCGTATAATCACATCCAATTGGGTTATTACAGAGTACTTTACCTTACTAAATCATGTACCCCCCCACTGTAATTTAAGACCAGGTGCGAATTTTGATGATCGTAAACAAAATCCAATAATACCTAACCAAACACAACCTAACTTAACCCCACATAACCTAATCCCACTCCGAATCAAACCTAACCTTTAACTCGAAATACACACTGTACTATATCCATAAACTACTCACCCACACCATTTCCAGCACTAAAGCACCTACAGAGAGAGAGAGAGAGAGAGAGAGAGAGAGAGAGAGAGAGAGAGAGAGAGAGAGAGAGAGAGAGAGAGAGAGAGAGAGAGTAGGAGAGAGAGAGAGAGAGAGAGAGAGAGGCCATCACTCTTTTTCTCCTTGCTAGTGGTGGAGGTATAAGTGCCCCGTGTTGCTCCTCAAGAGGTTAAATCTTAATATGGTGAAAGGGAGGTAAGAGGGTGAAGACAGACACATACCCCAGATACACACACAACAAGGGTTCAGACACCCTAACACACACTCACAAGTACTATACACCCTTAACACACACAACAAGCGGGGTCTGACACACCCTAACACACACAACAAGGTTCAGACACACTCATCGACACACAACAAGGGTTCAGACACACCCTAACACACACAACAAGGGTTCAGACACACCCTAACACACACAACAAGGGGGTTCAGACACACCCTAACACACACAACAAGGGTCTGCACACACCCCTAACACACACTCATAAGGGTTCAGACACACCCTAACACACACACCATGGGTTCAGACACACCCTAACACACACACAAATAAGGGTTCAGACACCCTAACATACACAAATAAGGGTTCAGACACACCCTAACACACACTACAAGGGTTCAGACACACCCTACACACACAAGGGTTCAGACACACCCTAACACACACAAATAAGTGTTCAGACACACCCTAACACACACTACAAGGGTTCAGACACACCTCTAACACACACTACAAGGGTTCAGACACACCCTAACACACTCAAGGGTTCAGACACACCCTAACACACAAATAAGGGTTCAGACACACCCTAACACACAACAAGGGTTCAGACACACCCTTTAACACACACACAACAAGGGTTCAGACACTCTAACACACACTACAAGGGTTTAGACACACCTAACACACACAACAAGGGCTTAGACACACCCCATCACACATCATAAGGGTCTGCACACTTAACACACACACTACAAGGGCTTCTAGACACACCCACACACACAACAAGATCCAGACACACACCCTAACACACACAACAAGGGTTGCACATACCCCAACACACACCATGTATGTGGTTCAGACACACCCAACACACACAACAAGTGGCTCAGACACACCTCTAACACACACACAACAAGGGTTCAGACACACCCTAACACACTCATAAGGGTCTAGACACACCCTAACACACACACAAGGGTTCAGACACACCCTAACACACACAAATAAGGGTTCAGACACACCCTAACACACACTCAAGCAAGGGTTTAGACACCTTAACACACACTACAAGGGTTTAGACACACCCTAACACACACTCATAAGGGTTCAGACACACCCTAACACACACTCACAAGGGCTTAGGACACACCCTAACACACACAAATAAGGGTTCAGGATTAACTTAACACACACAAATAAGGGTTCAGACACACTTAACACACACACACAACAAGGGTTCAGGACACACCCTAACACACACAAATAAGGGTTCAGGACACACCTTTAACACACACACAACAAGGGCTTAGACACACCCTAACACACACAAATAAGTGGGTTCAGACACACACCTAACACACACTACAAGGGTCTGTAGACACCCTAACACACACCTACAAGGGTTCAGACACACCCCTAACACAGCCACAAATAAGGGTTCAGACACACCCTAACACACACAACAAGGGTTCAGACACACCCCAATACACACAACAAGGGTCTGTGACACACCCTAACACACACAACAAGGGTCTAGACACACACCCTAACACACACTACAAGGGTTTAGACACCCTAACACACAACAAGGGTTTAGACACACCCTAACACACCAAGCAAGGGTTCAGACACACCTAACACACACTACAAGGGTTTAGGACACAATTCTAATGACACACAAATAAGTGGCTCCAGACACACACCCTAACACACACTACAAGTGGTTCAGACACACCCTAACACACACTACAAGGGTTCAGACACACCCCTAACACACACAAATGCGTCTAGACACACCCTAACACAACAAGGGTTCAGACATACCTCTAACACACAACAAGGGTTCAGACACCCTAACACACACAACAAGGGTTCAGACACACCCTAACACACACCAAATAAGTGTGGCTTTAGACACACCCTAACATACACAACAAGGGTTCAGACACACCCCTAACACACACAACAAGGGTTCAGACACACTTAACACACACTACAAGGGTTCAGACACACCCTAACACACACTACAAGGGTTCAGACACACCCTAACACACACAACAAGTGGTTCAGACACACCCTAACATACTCACATAAGGGTTTAGGACACACCCCTAACACACACAACAAGGGTCTGTGACACACCCTAACACACACTACAAGGGTTTAGACACACCCTACACACAACAAGGGTTCAGACACACACCCTAACACACACAACAAGGGTTCAGACACACCCTAACACACACACAAATGTTGGGTTTAGGACACACCCTAACACACACAACAAGGGTTCAGACACACCCTAACACACACTACAAGGGTTCGAGACACACCCTAACACACACACTCGCTACAAGGGTTTAGACACACCTAACACACACAACAAGGGCTTACACACCCTAAACACACACACAACAAGGGTTCAGACACACCCTAACACACACTACAAGGGTTCAGACACACCCTAACACACAACAAGGGTTTAGACACACCCTAACACAGACACTACAAGGAATTCAGACACGAATTTAACACATTACCAACAAGTGGGTTCAGACACACCCTAACACACACTACAAGGGTTCAGACACACTTAACACACACAACAAGGGACTGACACACTTAACACACACTACATAAGGGTTCAGGACACACTCTAACACACACACAACAAGGGTTCAGACACACCCTAACATTACTACAAACAAGGGTTCAGACACACCCCTAACACACACTCAAGGGGTTCAGACACACCCTAACACACACAACAAGGGTCTGTGACACACCCTAACACACACACTCATGGAGTGGTTCAGGACACACACCCTAACACACACAACAAGTGGTTCAGACACACCTTGACACACACAACAAGGGTTTAGACACACCCTAACACACACTAGAAGGGTTCAGACACACCCTAACACACACTCATAAGTGTCTAGACACACCTAACACACACAACAAGGTTCAGACACACCCAACACACACAACAAGGGTCTGTGACACACCCCAACACATACAGTACTTATACACACTCCTTTAGCTAAGGGTTCACACGCACTCTCTAATATTATTTTACAATGGTTCAGACGCACTCTAACAAAAAATATATCTCATTCCCAAAATGTCAATAAACACACCTCCAACACGAACTTACTCCTCCTTAAAGTGTGTTTAAAAAATCCTTAAAAACCAGTCCCACACTGCTGCCGCCTCTCCCAACAGCACGAGTCAATGAGAGAGACGATCACCAACACTGGGTACAAACACTAACATAGGATTTGGTTGAAGAGAGAGAGAGAGAGAGAGAGAGAGAGAGAGAGAGAGTCAGTATAGCCAGGGTGTGTGTGTGTGTGTGTTAATTTCCGTTCACTACCACACACACTACAGTAGTATTAAACCCTCGCCTGGTCTAACCCTCTGCGTAATTATACTAGCGATCTCCTTTGTCCACCAGTGTCACAGTCAGTCTCTCTCTCTCGCCTCACTAGTGCCAGTCTCCCCTCCCCCCACTAGTGCCACTCTCCCCTCCAGTGTTCGTCTCTACAGTACACGTATCTCTGCCTCTTTGTGTCTGGTTAGCAAAGATTTTCATTTGTTCCAGTTTTCCTGTATCTGTATCTGTGTATGTGTACCAGAACCTTTGTTCCTCCGTCTATGTGTACCAGAACCTTTGTTCCTGCGTCTATGTGTACCAGAGCCTTTGTTTCTGCGTCTATGTGTACCAGAGCCTTTGTTTCTGCGTCTATGTGTACCAGAGCCTTTGTTCCTGCGTCTATGTGTACCAGAGCCTTTGTTCCTGCGTCTATGTGTACCAGAGCCTTTGTTTCTGCGTCTATGTGTACCAGAGCCTTTGTTCCTGCGTCTATGTGTACCAGAGCCTTTGTTTCTGCGTCTATGTGTACCAAAGCCTTTATTCCTGCGTCTATGTGTACCAGAACCTTTGTTCCTGCGTCTATGTGTACCAGAGCCTTTGTTTCTGCGTCTATGTGTACCAGAGCCTTTGTTCCTGCGTCTATGTGTACCAGAGCCTTTGTTCCTGCGTCTATGTGTACCAGAGTCTAGGAGTCTGGGCTGTCTATGTGTACCACAGAGCCTTTGTGTTCAAGTGTCTATGTGTACCAGAGCCTTTGTTCCTCCGTCTATGTGTACCAGAGCCTTTGTTTCTGCGTCTATGTGTACCAGAGCCTTTGTTCCTCCGTCTATGTGTACCAGAGCCTTTGTTCCTGCGTCTAGGTGTACCAGAGCCTTTGTTCCTCCGTCTATGTGTACCAGAGCCTTTGTTCCTCCGTCTATGTGTACCAGAGCCTTTGTTCCTCCGTCTAGGTGTACCAAAGCCTTTGTTCCTCCGTCTATGTGTTGATATCAGACAGTCTTTGTTCCTGCGTCTATACATACATGCATATACTTACACATACATACACGCAATTAGATTTACCCAACTGGAACTCATTATAACTGGTTATGTAAGTATTATTAGAGGTGCCACACACACACACACACATCATTATATTGTTTACACTAGGATGAGCCTTTCATATGTCGCACTTTACGGCTCCCGCGCGTATAAATATAAAAAATAAACCTCCAGACACCTTTACTATACGTGGCAGTGGTGTTTGGTATTTCACTGTTGTTGTGTAAATCTGTTTCTCCTTTGTTCCATGATGAAGTCAATTGGTTTTGTTCCCTGGTACGAGTAAATATCCAGATTTTGTTCCACAATACAACTAAATACCTCGATTTTGTTCCCTGATACGAGTAAATATCCCGACTATGTTCCCATACAAACTAAGGCACAAACCTCTGTTACGACCGTGTCGTATTTTTTTTTTTTTTATAACATGGTTCCATGTTCCATATTATTCCTGTAATGATGTGTTATTTACTATTATATAATCTAGTCACCTTACCCTGTGCTGTTAAGGTTTTAACTGTTATTATTTGTTCAAGCCCATCTTATTTCTTCATTTAGTATTGTAACAAGCATTCTTTGTTTCTCTAACGACCATCTGCATCGTTAAACAACCCATGTTTCACCGGCGGGTCGCATTGGCGCCAGAGCCGACCCTATATATAGTAGTCCACCTGTAGACGGAGTTGAGTCCAGTCCCTCTTGTCATTCAGTTCACGTTCTTTTGAGTGACACCCGCCACCTGTAACTTATACTTTATTTTATTTCTGTGATTGTTCCTGTCGCCACCAATGTGGTATATCTATGTGAGTACCTATTTATGTCTCTTATGTGTCCATCAGTGTCTGCTTAGTTACATTTAAGTAATTCAGTGTTGTTTCACGTTAGTTAATTTCAGTTAGTTATTTTATATGTTTATGCAGTGTTAACGTAATCCAGTGCTTTATTTTTATTCTATATATTTAAGCATTGTTTTGTTGTTTCGATGTTTAGTATCATTTGTGTCTTAAAAGTTTCGATAGTGAATCCGTTTGTTGTGACAGCCTACGAGGCTCTTTATCGTGTTAATATTTAATTTAATTTAATTAAATTCTTAAAGGTTTACTTTATTTATTTTTATTCACTTTTAATTTACTTCACTTTTTTTGTTTGGTTACGCCTAGAACCTGGATATTAAAGTAAATTAAGAGACGGCGTAACACTTCCAACAGGTGTTAGTGTCAAGCTCTCGTTCGCTACATCCAACAGGTGCGCTATACCAGTCCCCCCCCCCCCCCCCTCGGCCCCTTCCACCATATAAATATCTAAGAGGAATAACACGTATGTACACCTCTGAGAATCCAATCACTCACTTGCTGTACATTCATTTACCTTCCATTACAGCTCTTCTTCCTCCTCACACACACTTGAAGTTTACTGTCATGCTGTCTTGCTCAACACAATAACGACCACCACCACACACTCACTGACGTCTCCAACACTAACACCACACCTGAACCCCAGCACCATCAGAGAAAGCCACACACGCACACCACAACGCATCTCAAAAACCACACCCAACCCCCCCAACCACTCATTCAGAGGAAGACCCCCCCACCTCATAAACCAGTGGTGCGTAAATCTTCAAAACAAGACAAACGCACCTCAATGAGCTTTCAATATGACCCTTAAACCAGTTAGTTTAGTCGTTTATGGCCAGACAGACATCTCGGAGGGGGCGGGGGACGGGGTCAAGTCGTATAAAATGTCCTCAAAGGCGTGAAATTTACCCCAGACGAGGCTAATCCCAACGTGGCTGTGTTCATAAATACGTCAGGTAAAAGAGTAATCCCTTGACGGCACACACACACGAGTGGACCATACCAGAGGGCTAAAAATACCAAGTGAGAGGGAGTGAGCGGCTCATGTTGGTGGTGAGAGCCAGGGCGAACCCCCCCCCCCCACTCACACACGACTGGCTCGCTGGTTCACGTTAATCCAGGCACAATATATTAACCTCTGATAATGAATCGCCTGAACAATTTCCACCCTAACCTAACCTTCACAATACAGTGTCAAGGAGTGAGTGAGGTGTCGAGGTCAGGGTTAATTATTGTCAATCAACCTTGAGTCTCGTGTTTCCCATGACGACAGGAAAACTACCAAACAGTTTCCCCAGTTTCCCATCATCAAGTTCAATTCACGAGGTTCTAGTGTGGGAAAACGGCAGCCAAAAGTCGGTGATAAAAAGCAACACTGATTGAACACCTGTCCTGACCAATGCCTTCTGCTCCACCGACTTTATCTATAGCTTCCGGTAACGTCTGTAAGGTAGATATAAAACGCAGATCACTCCTACAGTACATACGGGATGACCAGGAAAGGCGCCAAGATGAAAAGCCAGCAGCGTGCAATAACAAGCTAAGGTGGCGCCCGAACCTCTCTCCTGACCTCCCGCCGTGCAATGACAAGCTACAGGTACGTAACACATCAGCACCACCAAGATAACAAGTGGATACCTCATGAGCCTTGATATGCGCGCGCACACACACGAGCACCCTGCTGAGATAAGCCACCACCGCCACACACACACTCCTGGGGTTAAGTATGACCTATCGACACCCACCACCAGGTACACCACACCGTACCTACGACCCCGGTCACGGTGCAGTAATGTCATAAGTTATAAAATAGGGGAGGAGAAACTATTATTGTAGGGCGAGGAGGGAGGTGTGGTGACCCTATCAGTGTAGGGAGGTGTGGTGACCCTATCAGTGTAGGGAGGTGTGGTGACCCTATCAGTGTAGGGAGGTGTGGTGACCCTATCAGTGTAGGGAGGTGTGGTGACCCTATCAGTGTAGGGAGGTGTGGTGACCCTATCAGTGTACCAAACAAACACAATAAATCAAGATTAATGGACCTGAAGAGTGTCTATACTGCAGCTGTTAAAGATAAGTATATATAGTAACCATTAAGATACTACCATAAACCAAAGAGATAGCTGATATACACCACCAGTAAATATAATGGATCATTTACGACCCATCAACCTTTCCACCAAAAAAGGTAGAGGCGCCAACACAGGATTGTCACAACCCAGGTGAGGGCGCACAAAAAACACCCCATCCGCCGGGGTTTTCCCCAATAGGAGTCCAAAATATTACGGGTGTTTAACGGAAGAAATACTTACCGTACACTAAGGATGGCTTCTCACCACATGTTCTCGTCACCAGGCATCCCTGTTCCTCCTCCAGGGGAAAATTTGGAGGCAACCAAGTCATATGGACGGTGCTGTACTTAAAACATCTACCACTACTCCGTAAGTCGGCCAGGGAGTGATAAAGCTTTGTGGTTGTAAGCGTAAAGATTTGTATGGGTGAGGAGGTTTAGCTGCTGGCTCCCCCACAAACTCCCGCTCTTAAAGAAATACATTTTCTAACGTCAACAAAAACCTTACCGTACACTTTTTCATCTCGTTTTTTTTCGTGTACTTCCATAATATACAAAATGTACCTGAAAACGGAACTTCAGCCAAATGTACCAGCAACGGGTGGTGGTGACGTTATTCAGCGG
Source organism: Homarus americanus (assembly GCF_018991925.1). NCBI lineage: Eukaryota > Metazoa > Arthropoda > Malacostraca > Decapoda > Nephropidae > Homarus > Homarus americanus. The sequence continues at coordinate 1,162,985 of NW_024747582.1, read as the reverse complement.
TCACAAACTCCGGATAATGTTCATAACTAAAATCATCATGTCTCTCTCTCTCAGGGGTAGCAAGCGCGTCCCTTTCACACGGTGGACAGGGGAGAGGTTCAACCCCAATTGTGTTGTTACCTCTTGGCCTCCAGGTAACACGTCTTCCTGTCTACTGTACCGCCACCACCACACGTCGCCTCACGCTATTGTTGTCACGCTCGCTCGCTGCCTTCACTATTTTGGTCCTGTATTATAAAGCAAACCTTCCCTCGACAATCCTCCACCTTCCTCTTTAACTGACACCCCTTCCTCTTTAACTGACACCCCTTCCTCTTTAACGGACACCCCTTCCTCTTTAACGGACACCCCTTCCTCTTTAACGGACACCCCTTCCTCTTTAACTGACACCCCTTCCTCTTTAACTGACACCCCTTTCTCTTTAACTGACACCCCTTCCTCTTTAACTGACACCCCCTTCCTTCCCTCCCTCGATAGTGTCCACCCCCCTCCAGTAATCTCCTCAGGGGGACGCCAACACACAAGGTCGATTCACAATTTTAAAACAACGAATCCGGGGCCAAAAAACATGTCATTTCCTTTAATTTGATTTTGTCTCGGTTACTGATATAACGTAACTCCCTCCAACCATACCCTCCTTCCTCACTATACTCACCATTACCATTCTCCACTATAATCACCATCACCACCCTCCTCCCTCACCATCTTTCCTCTCGTCGCCTCTTCCTCCCTTACACAAAACATAACTGCTATTCGCTCCTTTCCCAGAGTTGCGTTGTGCCCCCCCCCCCCCCACACACACACACACACACTTTCTCAGCCCCGGACCCCAACGCCACCCCGTGAGAAACCCCAGGATTTTTTGTGTATGATTGAGTCCCTTTTCCCACTGAACTTGTCAAAATGGGCAATGTCCGGTGAGGCCCCAGGCAACGTCGACGGGGGTGAATGACGCCAGGGGGAGGGAGTAACACCAGGGGAGTGAGTAACACCAGGGGAGTGAGTGACGCCAGGAGGACTCGCTCTTCCAGGTGTACGGGTAAATAGCTCCTGTACTAAATACCTGGCCACCGTCTCTGCTGCCATCACACTATTGTAATTACCAGCTAACTTGACCTTCCGTCTGCCGTACACCGTTTAGTCACCAGTACACAAACCCAACCCAACCTAACCAAATCCAACTTAATCTAACCCATCCCAACCTACTTATCGTGACGTAACCTAACCTAACCAAGACAGCGTACAGTGCGGAAGATGCCAGTCGTGTTACTACCTGACGTCACACTCATCTATGCCACCACCACCAATATACCCCAGTTAAATTATAGCAAAACCTGGATAAAATAGATGTTGTTTAATACTGCCAGGTTGTATTAGAGAGACACCCACCAGCGTGACAATAGATGGCGCTATCTCACTCAAGCTAAAAATATATAAACCTAAATAAAACAAACACTTCATCTGATATTTCTAAAGGTTAGGTTGGCGTGTGTGGTGAGCACTGACCACAAGACTATTCCCTACACCACCATGCTGTTGCCATTATGTAAGTGTGGTTGTCTGAAACAAGAAACTTTTATCGACTATAAACCATACAGTGGCCTTCCATTGACAGGCAACCAGGTAGCTACTGTGGTGGAGATAACGAAATAGTGGTGAAGGAAGTGAAGATAACGAAATAGTGGTGGTAGAGTCGGTGGTGGTGGATGTAGACAAAATCATCAGTATAATGATCCATCAATTACGTATTTTTATGACCTCCGTTCCACCAGCAGCCACAGCCCACATTACCATTGCCTTTATTCCCTAATTTATCTGCGTTTCCTTAATTTACATCCTGTTGGGGAGCTGAGCACGGCACGAGGGTGTCCTGCACGCGTCCCCACACCCCAGTCAGTCAGCTCCCTTACTTACGCTAACACAGCTTACACCATGATAACATATTTTAGCTGCTGTTATATTAATCTACATCCTGTTAAATCAGGTTAGGTTATTATTCATATGTTAATGTCAGCCGCCTCACGTACAGACATCACTGGCTACTAATAGTGTCAGCCGTCTCACGTACAGGAATCACCGGCCACTAACAGTGTCAGCCGCCTCACGTACAGGCATCACCGGCCACTAACCGTGTCAGCCGCCTCACCGGCCACTAACCGTGTCAGCCGCCTCACGTACAGGCATCACCGGCCACTAACCGTGTCAGCCGCCTCACGTACAGACATCACTGGCTACTAATAGTGTCAGCCGCCTCACGTACAGGCATCACCGGCCACTAACCGTGTCAGCCGCCTCACGTACAGGCATCACCGGCCACTAATCGTGTCAGCCGCCTCACGTACAGGCATCACTGGACACAGGCGTGGCTTGTGACACTGATTGCACCCAAGCAGGAAGTTGTTAAAAAGCTTCACTTTCCGGTGTAATACTGCCACCATACAGCCCTCACCTGAAGGACGTCATTGTGGACACCAAGTAACTGACCGTACCAACCAACTTGACTTAATCATTTTGCTTACATTTGTGTTAAGTTCATCATGTCTGCAGTCATTAAGAGTTTACACTGTAGCCGCCACCACCAAAATGGCAAGACACACCTGCTACACCACTACTATATAAACAAAACCCTATTAACACTCGGCTGTTAATACACTGACTTATTTTACAATATAACACAGCTAGAACTCATTTTATACAGGTATTAATGTTCAACACTTCCCAGAGGCCATTGTTAAAGGCTCTCACACATTCTGTCGTTCATGTAAACATTGATAAGTTATTTAAGCTGAAATGTTCTTTGTGGTCAAAAACCGTTCCTGTATACAAAGAGGGTAATATATTTTGGGGTGAATCACCTTAACCTCACCTGCTTCAGATGGATGGAAAGACTTTAAGTTTTCAGCTGCTGTATTCCCTCATATTACCAGTAATAAAACAGTTATGATGATACAGTAATTGCACTTCACCCGTCTATACTGTCGACAAATATTCCTACAATACCTGGGCACGATAAATGAGCAGAATGGAACTTGTCATCTGGGAATGGTTTCAGAGTCTTCATTCATTTTTCAGATTGCATATTGTTCAAGAGGTGTTTAATGAGTGTACCAAGTTTTACTGCCCTTGTCAAAGCTTTTCCTGAGCCACAAACAGTATAACCAACACTACACACCCCAATATACTTTGATGGCACGGGTAATCTTATTCTTGATACACTAACAATTTCTCTACACTCTTAACGTTGGAAGAGCTGTTACTTCCCAAGGATCTTTTCTCTCTACTCACTTGTCTATTGGCAAGGATCCGCGGGAGATCAATTGACACAGATGATTTGTACATGAAACAAAAGATTCTGACAAGAAAGTTGACAAATAAGCTCTCATGTATCAAGTACTGTACTGTATATATAATTCTTTATAAAAAAAATCACTTGATATAATGAGCCATCAGGTTAATTCGTACTAACAAAGTTAAATATGAAACAACTTTGTCCTGTAATAATTTCCCAACCATGAAAACTATCACAAACTGCTCATTAAGTTTTTAATGTGACTTGCTCTAGGATACAGCTAGTTGTTGTACAGCACACACATACAGTACAGTACCTGATAACTAAGACACTGTGAAGGTACTGTGCTTACCTGGTATAGACGACTTGTCCATTATTTGCCACTCTCCTCCATCCAAAGGGTACAATGAGTGGCATAAAATTCTTGTCCACAGCAGCGTGAACGGTAGGGGCACCTGCAGGCAAACCGCTGCACGGAGAGTTGACAACTCCCACAGGAGCACCCGAGCATCCCATCATACTGGCGTGATTCATGTTGGTACCTGCCATCTTGGCTCCCACAGGCACCATGGTCATGTTGCCTTGCATCATCACTGCTTGTTGCTGATGATCAGGAATCATTGCTCCACTCATCATGTGCTGCTGGGGATGATGATTTTGTACCCCCATAACACCAGTACAGTGGCCACTATTTTGCCCTCCCATCACTAGGTTACCTTGACCCATCAGACCTTGTCCATGACCTGCGTGATATTGGCCACTCATCATATTTGCATTTCCACCCTGCTGTTGTGCAACATTCATAGGCTGCCCTTGCATCATATTCATGTTCTGACCTTGCATGGTGTTCATTCCAGGCTGTCCTGCCACCATGTTCATGCCCTGGCCTTGCATCATGTTGACATTGTGAGCACAATTGTTTTGGCCCTGCATGACTTGCCCATGCATTGCATTGGTCCCCTGCCCCTGAACCACCCCCCCAGCTTGCATCATGCATGGCCTTTGCACATTGTTTACACTCACTCCAGGTGCCTGTTGCATCACATTCATATTTTGGCCCTGCACATACTGGTATTGCTGTTGCATTATTTGTAACTGTCCCCCTTGCATTTGCACATGCTGCACTGTGTTCACTTGATGGAAGGCCTGCACAATGTTTTGATTGTTGTACACACCTGTTTGATTCATCCCGCTTGGATTACTCCCGCCAGGTGACTGACAGGCCATGTAGTTTGGGTAAGAATTGTAACTGTTTGGATTCATAGTTTGCATATGGTTGTTCATATACTGTGGATTGTTCATCACATTGACTTGGTACTGTTGACTATTACTAAACTGATTATTTGTTTGTTGTTGTTGTTGGTGATGCTGTTGTTGAGTGTGTTCTGTCTGACTATCGGAGCTTAAACTACTACAACTGGACTCTGCAGTTTCCGATCTCACGGAGTCACAACGGGAACTAGTTCTTGGGCGAGCTACTACCATGTTATTGTTATTCATCATTGTGGTGTTGTTACAGCTGTTATTGGTCACTATCTGATTATTCATCATCTGTGGGTTATTCATCATAGCAGGGTTGTTACCCAGGTTTGCATTATTCACTTGCATCATGACACCATTTTGCACATAACCATTCATGGTGCCCATCACATTGACTTGGTTTTGTAGGTGTTGTTGTTGTTGTTGTTGTTGTTGCTGTTGTTGTTGCTGCTGGTGCTGTTGTGGTTGCGGCTGTTGTTGTTGTTGATTTACTGCTCTTGTGTGCTGCTGCTGTTGAAGACTGTGCTGCTGTGATTGTTCTGAGGCATGCACAGTGACGGTGGTGACATAATTACCACCAGGAAGGTACTGCACTTGCTGTGGTGCCTGGCTAGATGGGAAACAGTTATTGGTTCCATCCAACCCATTCATTTTATTCATGAGGAACTGTTGTTGCTGCTGCTGCTGAAGGCTGTCAGTCATTGGCATGCTGTAGCCAGGTTGTTGCTGTTGATGGTGCAATGGGTTAGCAACCCTAAAGCCATTGACCATGTGGGGGTTGGTGGGTTTAACTGGATGAGGTGTGATCATGGGACGCTGTGGTCCCTGTGCCCCTCCCGGCCCAGCCTGGCCACCCCCCTCACCTGCCACATATACCACCACATTGTGCGGCGGCTGCAGCTTACCACCACCACTCTCTGCTGGTGTTGCTGGTGCCTGGGACATGCTGCACTCGCCCCATCTGCACCATCACGTGTCTGCAAACACAACAAAAAAGTTCTTATTATCTACCAGAATATAACAACTTCTTTAATACATTACTGTACAACTGTACTGCACTTTCCAGTATAATTTAAAACTACTACTGCCAAGAATTAGGAAAATATAATTATTAAATTTATATGGTGTGTAGAGTACACAGTAGTCAAAATAATGAGATCACACGAGATACAATGTTTATTCAACGCTGTTATGAAATGACACAACTCAAACATTTTGAGATTGAAGAAGAATGTACAGTACTTAATGCTACTGCAGTAATAGTATTTGATTGCTCACTTAATAAAAATACTAAACCCTCAATAATTCAATATTAAGAATTCAATATTTTGGATTAATTCAATATTTTGGTCGATATATGAAGAAATGTAAACCAAAGCACAAATCAAGAGAAGTACAGAAATTTAAGTAAAGAATCGACTAGGTTAATAAAAGTTATTTTAAGTGTGCAGTAAAGTATGAAAAGTAAAGTAAATGTACCTGTAAAATAATTAAGAAAAGAATTAGTTGTAAAGAATGTATAATAGCCAGAGCCGTCCCTAGGGGGTGTGGGGCTTGGAGCAAGTCATCATTGTGGGGCCCCCTTTAGGCCCTTTCCTATATACAGTACAGTACAGTACAGTACATATTTCTCTTAATTTTTTGCCGATCATTGTAACATCTTCAGTTGTTTTCCTGTATGGAATAAACATCATCTATATACAGTACCCGATGCTGATGTTAAAACTCGTAAAAGAACAAAAAAATGAAATATGCGACTGTTAGAAAATGGCCGAGCTTATTCGTGCATACAAATTTTGTTACGTCGTCTTTAACACTTGGCCGAATATTGAACGATTCTTGAGATACAACCCAACCTAACCCCAAGGAAGAGAGAACATGAAGAGAGCAAATTTATCATTCATTACAAGAGATAACATAATGAACATTGTCTGTATAATCAGCCACGGTATTAACAAAACACTAACAGCTCTCAAGTATCTTACACACTCGGTTACCATTAACGAGGACAAGAATGATAAATGATTGACATTAAATAAAAGGCATAGCTAAGAGGAGGAAAAAAATAGCTATTTAAAGAGATAATGTGAAGAAGGGAAGAAGATTGAACTCGAAAAAATATAACCAAAACAAAACTGGCCTTCAACAATGATATATGCAGTACTGTATACTGATATTAAAACACTACAAACAGGTGAAATAAATGAACAATTAAGATATGAGACAGGAATAAATGAAGAGGAAGCAAATAGTAAAATATAGTGAAGTATAGAGATATTGAACTGTACACGAAATTTTTTACTTGATAACTGACTGCTATCAACAATATATACTGTACAAAAATAAAAACATATTGCTACACATGGAAGTACATTACTGGATGCCAACGGTGCAATGCAGAGATAAAACACTAGGTTCAATTTATACTCGAGTGTCCAATAAAGTATTATTTTAGTTTCGGTCATCTGGGGAATCTTAGGAATTTAGGTTAGGTTAGGTTAGATATAGTTCCTGGGTTCTGTGGCTAGGTTAGGTTAGATTGGTTAGGTTACATTATGTTAGGTTGGGTTTACATATCTAAATACAGGGATGACCGAAACTAAAATTTTACCTCCAATAACATCTCATGAAAGAAATTAAATAACTGAACTTCAGTAAAAAGACCAAAAGAAAATTAGATTAAATTATACTAATTCTTGTTATTTGGAAGTGATAAAATTCAAGAGAATAAGGAAGTTTTATATAATTATGAACAAAAAATGATTTTTTTTTAAAAGCTCAACACCTAGACACGATAGTATATGATTATTGTAAAGGTAATACCTCCACCCATCACTGGAAAACATTACAATATGCTGTTAAAACAAGCAACAACTACTCTCTCTCTCTCTCCATTACCAGTGATGAGCGGCACAGAACCTATCCGAGATGATGTACAGCTGATGACATGAATAACAATATAAGATCAGGCAAAAATGATGGTTACATAAGATCAAATACCAATACAGACTCAATTTGCAAATTTCATTGTTGACACCGAGTTCTGGTTCTTACAGTATAAGAGTGAACAAGTTATTCTCAAAAGTTAAAAAACTTTGTTCATGTTGCAATTGTAGTTGTTATTACCAGCATTTCTACTGTTCATATTAAGGTGTTCCACTTACATTAACTTGCCATCAAATATTCTACAAATTTAGACGTGTCATGAACTAGATTCTTACCACACAAAAATAAGCCTTATTTGATGACATGTCAGTGTAAAAGTCACGAAAATATTTAATTATAAAATATTGCAGAAAAACGAGAACGGTGACAGTACTGTAATGACACGTCTGAGGAAGGTTATATTACACACACACACACACACTCCCCTCCTGAAATAAGGCTGACCTTAATTTCTTCATATATTGTTTTTTTTTCAGATATGTTACACAGGAACTATAACAGTGTGTGTAGTGTTGGCACTATAGAGGCTGGAGTGTACGAGGTGAAGGGAGTAATGATAAGTTACCTGGAGTGGTCAGCTGGTGTGAGTGTATCATGTGTGGTGGCGACGGCCGCAGATCCCCCCAACACAGCTGCTGCTCACCCACAGTTAACGCTCCGGCAAGCACGATAACGTCAACTTCTTGGTCAACATAACACATCACAACGTAATGATGATCCCAACTCACTCATACTCGCCTTCAGGTAACCACATAATTAATATTTGCATATTTCAAACTTATGCACAAAAACACGACACTGGTATCACTTGGTATTTCTTATAAACGCATAACAACGCGTAATGAAGAATCCTTAGGTGATCATCATGACACGAGAAACGCGCACCTCAACAGAAATAAAGCCCGTCCACAACTGTGCTGGAGAAGATGGCAGCTGATTACCCATAATGCCATCTGCGCGCTCCGCCGCCACGGCGCAGCAGACGAATTTTTTTTAGCGCGCGCGCTGAATTCAAACTAACCCAGCACTTTTTTTCCTCTACCAGAATTATTGTAAATATAATACTAATTATCCAGTTTTTAAGATCGAAATTTAATGTATAGATTTTTATAACCTTTTGGTATAATATCGAGCTTCGAGGAAGTTCTTTCACCAGTTTTAAAATAGTTTCCTTAGTAAGAGTGTTTCATATTTCATCATGTTTTATAGTTAAGCTTTGAGTCAGTACAAATGAATGACTTACATTCTAATTATCCGGTAGCCTCATCTTATACTGATATATATACACAAGAAAGAATAAATTGATATTTTAAATAAAATTCATAATTATAGCAAACTATGTATGTCTATAAATATCATAAACATTACATGACTTATGGTACCCGACTACTTAAGCTCTTCATTATTTATATACAGTTTGTTCATTTTTTTTTGTTCATTTATTTTTTCTCTTGAATGATGCTATACAATACAGTATTTATTAAATGCATATTTTTTTCTTGTCCGTTTAATGAAATTCCATTGACTGAGGCGTCGTTAAAAGAGACATGATAGTACATTATTGAAAATAATCAATAATAGTTTCTTATTGGCAACAAAAGGAGAGCAAAAATGTGATTTGAATGTACAGCACAATAATACAATAGACTTACTACAATCGTCATCTCTAAGTAACTGAAATTGTCAACTATCCACATATTTCACCCATCTCAAAAGTAAGCAATTTTGCAAAAAAAAAAAATCCAGACCAAAACAGACTACCCGTGGGGTCAGTGGTGTTCACAAGTATATCACATCAGATATAGCAAAGTTGATCACAGTCCATTGTGAGGCAGTGAAAACTGGGTGCTTCAGACCAGTCAATCAACAATAAGATGGAATACAGCAGATTGTTGGTTGGCATACACTCAGTCCGCATATTATATCTCCTGAGGTAAGCAATAGACTCTTGTTACATTTGTGATTTTATCCAATTTTCTGATGTTTATATCACTAAATCAACACGTCAGCTTCCAAACACTCAGTACAGTGAGTCCTCGCTATACCTTGGGGCCACAATTAAAATCAAAATGATGAATGAAGGGGTCGACTACCCCCATTGACTTTCATCTAATACACGGAAGATATGTCCCAACAATTGTATCTGTATATAATTGCACTCGGTGTTTTTACAATAACATCTTACAAAATGCAGTAGTATTAAAATAAAACCATTTTATCCATTAAAACATAAGTTAACGAAAACATCAGTCAGTCATTACTTTCCAGTTATTTTAATGAGTACAAACCATACTAATGCATCCACAGTACAAATTTATATTAACACTAAATACAGTATATACTTTTGGAGATACAAACTTGAGAGCGTTGGCAACCAAGCAGTCAGTTACTACCACACGTACACACTGGTTTAAATGGCTAAATTATTCCTCTCATACTCATTGTCATCTGTTACATCACTGTCCAGGACACACCAACAGGGCAAGTATATCTACAATACACTTCCCTTTTCTCTTATGTTTGGATCTTTGTTCAAGTTGGTAGAGACCGAAAGTTGACTCAGAAGATCTCCCTTAGACTACAGTACATACCAGGGATGGTTGTTGGGTCTATGAACATCCAACTCACTTTTTGTGACATTTTTACAGTATTTTTTATTCTTGAGTCTTTTGAATTTGTAATGTTTCGAGCACTAGTGAATTCTTCAGTTTTCAGAAACAAAGGACCTGGTATTATTATTACTATTATTGGCAAATTTGCATAAGTGGGCTCCAACTCAATTTCTTAATTAAAAACACGTTTTTTTGCATAGTTCAGACTATTCTAAAACACCTTTCGTCTATGGCATTTCCATCGGAAATATATATTTTTCGAGTATTTTAATAGATAAAATTTCCAACAATATTACAGTGATATCTCCGCTAGCCGGAACAATTGGTGCTGAGCACTTCCGGGAATGAGAGATTTCCGTGTAACGGGACGACTCTCTCAAAGCCGGAAAAATATCCCCCATCCGCAGAATTTTCCAGGTACAGTATCGGGATTTTTTTATGAATTTTCCGGAAATGCGCTACTCAGAAAATCATTCCCAAAGCCGGAATTTTCCGGAAAATTCCAGCTTTGGGAATGATTTTCCAAGAAAATTTTTATTCCGGCTATAGGAGAGTTCCGGGTTCGGGGAATTCCGGCTAAGGGAGATATTACTATACTTGTTTAAAGTGGGCAGGACTTTGAAGTGGAGGGAGAATGTGGAGTAAAATACTCAAATAACACCAAACAAACCCTTGAAAACTGAACCTAATTTTTCCTAACCTTTAAAAATACTAAAATTATAAAATATTTACCTTATTCACATGTAATAGGTGATGGTGTTGTTTTCGGTGTTCAGATGAGGAGAGATTCACAAACTCTAAAGTGATTCTTAAATTTTTTACATATTGTCAGGTCAGGTCAGGTTAAATTAAGCCATGGCCTACTAGAGCCCATTAGAACAGCGAACAGCCATCAGCAGAGGTGGGAAATATGACTGCGAACATCTTCATTTTTTCCGCCTCTGCTGATGGCCGTGTAGTATTTCAATGTGATTTTGATCTTTTAAAATGTTAGTTTTTACATAATGTAATATTAATTATACGTAATTTGTCTTTGTGTGACTTATTGTTGGTAAAAATAAATATACCGTATATTAAATGCGTCCTCCAAAAGTGTGTAATTTGCTATCAGAATTTAACATTTAATTCATGTTTAAGATTTCTGATTAACTTCCTACGTGCTCATGTTTGAAATAATGAATGTATGTATCTTTATATAATTTAGCTAATTATCATTCTCATCAGAAACGGTCATCCCAACGATTATGAATAAACTCATTTAGAAATACATCATTACTTCAGGACAAAATCGGACAGATTTCCAACTGTCAATCAGCTGTAACTCTTGAGGAGGGGGTGGGGCATCTCTTCTCAGCTGGGGAAAAATGCACTACAGTAATTGAAGACTATAGTACAGGACGAGAGTCATTGGTATCACAAGAGCTGGCAACTCTATGTACAGCGTTCAGTTTAACACTTTTGTAAGGCTCTATCAAATACTTCCGTACAGTACAGGTATCCCCCTAGATACTAACAGTATATCCAATAAATGAACAATCATTATCACAAACATAACCCCGTTATATGGTTAGTATAAACCATTGATGCATTAACACTACTGCAGAATGTTGGTTGTGTTCAATGTATTTATTATTTGCTATTATCTTTACAAGAATTATATTGGTAAAAAACCCACCAGTTGACTGACCTTTTCCCTACCAGAACATAATACAAGACTTCAATCATTCAGTTTAAGTTTTTTAAGTTAGATCCTTAAGTACAGTACAGTAGTATGTTAGAGGAAACCTGTACATATAAATTAAAGTACAGTATATAGTGCTGAAGGTGATGAAGGCAGTGTTGGTCACAAGGTTCAGTAGCCATACTGCCCATAATGGACCATCATCATCATGGTCATGCTTGTGTGGGTCAACCAAACACTACTTCCACTTAACAAAGTTCATTTAAGTTATAGTGGAGGGTTCATTAATTTTCAGAATTTCATATAAAATATTTATGTAAATTTATTTGATGTGTACAGTCACTCCAAAAGGTAACTTTACAATTTTGTGTGAGACAATATGACACAACCAAAGAAGGATTTTGACCACTCTACCGAGACAACAGGAGTCGCAGTGTTCATTTTGAATTTGATCTGTAAAGATACCTTCTGGAGTGCCTGTACATAATGTGGGGTGCATAATGGAAGAGTAATGTACATGCCTAGACAACAGGCAAGGTTCAAGTCTGTTTACATTACTTTAAGTATACAGTATTTCCATAACCCACTATGAAGGCTTTTTACCTCTCAAATGATGTATCCACCTTCCAAAATGTATCTTGTTTTACAAAGGCAACTGTTGAAACAAACATTTTGTTTTTCCACGACTGATTAGTGTCACTTTCACTGATCACCTCAAATATTTGTTAATGTTCTCAATGCTGTGCTGTACTGTACCACACACTTGTAAACACTAGATGTTATATCTTGTGCAAGTGTTATGTAAGGTTTTGACTCATATTCTGTAAAGGCTTCTAAATACAGTACAGAACAGAACACAGGTACTCCTCTAAAGAAATTTCAGCAATACAAACAAATCTCTCCAATTGACTGTTTATACATTAAAAGAGAGTTAAAGGCTGGTAAGATATACTGTAGAGTAATGTGCTATATTTATAAGCATACTTCTGCATTACTTGTAAATGATTACATACATGGTTGTCTGTTCACAGGTGATAGGTTTGTACATATCTTACAGTAAGGGCCTTGGTACACAAAATATGGCTTTGCCAAAGTCACAAGTCTTTTCTGTTTACATATGTGAACCCCTATGTTGATAATTAAAATAAATTTAACAATGAAGTTTTATTTAAAAATCACATGACAAAATTTTTAGGCCTGGGGCTCCTCATCCGGGGAACAGGGACACAGTCCCTTTTCTTAATTAGGCTCAGCCTTAAAGTGTCCTTCCGAGGTTCATATTAACTGGGCCACTAAAACAGTTCATCTCACCCTGAACCAGTGAAGGCCACCAAAGGATTCTTTCACACAAGTGTTTTTTGTCTCACCACTTAGAAATCAATGGCACTCAATGAATTTCTAAGATGGGCGATCAAAAAACGCTCATGTGAAAGAAGCCTTGCGTGCCCTTCACAGGGTGAGATGAGCTGTTTTCAGTGCCCCAGCCATTATGAACTTTGTAAGGACACCTTAGACTGAGCCTATGATGAGAAAAAAAAATGAGTCCCTGGCCCATGCCAGGTTCGAGGGATATGGGTCTCCCTCAAGAGGATCCTGACTCCTGGAACCACTAGACAAACAAGCATGCTGGTTCAAAAGCCATTCACCTCTTGGAAGAAGCCTCCTGACCCCAGCTCTCCTTGTCCCAGGATTCGGCACATCCTTGAGGACCTCCGAGACCCTTAAAAAAAAAAAAAGGATCCTCAACACACACAGAAATGTCCGAGTCATAAGCCCAGAAACACAATGCTCCGAGAGCAAGGTAATTTCCAGAACAGACTTCTGATCCCCATCCTAAAGGGGTAGGGGAAAGTGGGTCAGATGCAGTTGATTCCAGTTGATAGGTGACTCTCTTTATGGTTGGGTTCTGATGAAATGAAACCTGAACCTAGGATGTGGAAGAAATAATAAAAATAATCCAGTGCAGATTAAGTGGCACAAATCCTTCCTTCGCTTGTATAAAACTTCAGTCTATCCAAAGGTGTTTCCTCACTCTTCTTCTGCTACAGTACAGTAAAGTCTTATGTTCTAGTCAAGTTTCTCCCATGTATACATTACTTGAGTATAGTTTTAATTCATATCACCAGCCTTCCTTCCCTCCCTCACTGTAATACTCTTCAATTATATCTCCAGCAGACTTCCCTCTCAATTAACTTTAGTCCAGTCTTCCCTCGCTCTGACCATAACATAGCATACAGCTCACAGGTGGGGAAAGTTGATAATCTCCCAGTAATTTACACAGATGCAAAGAAAATTATCTAAATCAATTCTATCAGGCATTTGTATATTTACAGCAGCATATATATAGTGAAAGGTTCTGCTCTTCCTGTAGCTACATAAAAAAAGGATCTTGGGGTAGGTAGGCAAGCCCAGGATAAAGGAGCTTACTGGTAAGGTTAACCTACCATAAGCATGTACTGTACCAGGTACTATCATTCACTGTAAATGACCCATGGAAATGCATAAATTGTAACCCCTCAAAAATATTATGCATGTATAGTTTGACCCCAACTTTTTACATAAAAATTTGATCATTAAAACTTGAACTATACTTTAAGATACAGTAAACAGTAATTTCATTAAGTTACTTTGTGATTTTCTCTCTTACATAATTATTGAAGTAATATCCTCACTTTATTAAAGTTAACAGCACAGTGTTAACTCTCACTGTTATACACCACACCTTAAAGTCTTAGACATTTGTCAGCTTACACAACATCAGAAAGGTTAAAAAGTCTTTTCAAAAGACACACCAACACCAAAACTCAACACAGCTAAATAACCTGTCAAGTAATGGGGCAGGCACAACCACTCAGCACTTACCTCTACTACAGAAAACTAACTCAGACACATTCAGTACTATAAGGTAGACCAATGTGTACCTTCTTTCACAGAGGTCCTGGTCTGGTGTGATGGTAGATTCATTTGGTGTACAAATCACAGGTGGTGTAGTACATTACTTGGTGCTGCAGGACCTGAGGAGGTTGATAGAGACACACAGATTAGCCCCAACTTATTTCACTTGATGATTAAGCACCTTAATACTACTTGGTGGGTTAAGTGAGGCTAGGGTGGTTAATCTTAAGGTGAAATATGCTAGAGTGTGATCTTCAGATGATCCAAAATTAATTTACACTGATGTGGTTCTTTACGTGATTCACTTGATGTTTCTGAAGGAAGATAAATCGATGATTATAATCTGTTTAACTTCACAATTAGAGATGAATTTCACATTCTCTTAACCAACACTTTGTGGGATAACAGAGGAAGACCCATCAGATATCGATTACTGGTTGATAAGTACTGTACTGTCTATAAATGATAGTACACAGAGATTGGAAAGTGATAACCAATTCACCATTAATTATCTCATCATATATGTACATCAATGTACTGTGGTACTCAGCACTTGTTGCCTGTTTGAACATCATGTGTACAGTGCAGTGGTACAAAACAAAGTGCCCTTCTAGTTCTCCTCGTCAGTAATACTAATATGTGTAATTATATTAATCCTTTCAATCTGATTCATAAACCTTATAATTTTATGCTGGCCAATGTCAGACGATTTTATTCAGCTGAGGGAAACTTCCATCACAGCAGCCAAAGGGTTACTAACATAAATACAAGCACTGTACCAACAATCTGACTCACTAATAATTAGATTATCTTTGAAATTGTCATTGAAATGATGATGTATTTATTAATGTTTAAATATAGGTGTTAACTTTTAGAACAGTACGATGGTTCTATATACGATTGATCAGTTTTAAGATGTTAAAAAATAATCACCATTAACTGCTATGCAATGGTTAAGATCAGTTTTACGATGGTCACTACCCAAATGCTTTTCCTGCATTGTCACTACTATGAAAGCGATGTGGAATAACTCGCAATATTCCAAGACCTGATGATGCAATTTTGTGATGGCATAACTCTTACAACACATACGTGGGACACTGTGCCCATCCCCGGTGACAGCCAAGATGAGCAGTGAGCTCCATCATGTCGTCCAGAGGATAGTTTGCATATGGAAAAAGCTATTCTTTGTACACAAATTAATATACAGTACAGTACAGTACTGTACTGTACTGTACCAGTAAATGTGAAAAAAAAAACTGTGTTGCCATTTGGCACTCTTGTTACTACACACAAGACGGTGAGCCAAGGTCCTCCAGGCCTCTCCCTCCTCCCCTTCCCCTCTATAATTGTTAAGTTTTGCACACCCACAAAATTTTTATTCTCTTTATGTGTTTGACATTATAATTATTATAATTTTTTTTTTGGGGGGGGGAGGGGGGACACGCAATGTATTAAAGATAGTGTGTGCATATCTTCCTGTTGAAACAAGTCTAGTACTGTACATGTATGCATTTTAAATACTGTACAGTACTTGATATGTTTAAAATTAGCAAGAACAATTTGGCTAAATATTGATAACAACAAGTTAAGATGAAGCTGGTCAGACGGTCTAGTCTTATTAGATCCCAATCCAACCTACCCAATACAGGAGGAACATCTCGAGGCCAGGAGAAATTTACAAGGTTAAAAAGCATCAAGACAATGCTTTTGCAGACATGCACATGAAAGGAGTGAGGTACAGAATAGACAAGCAAGTACAAGTACCGGTACTATAGTCCCCAGAGGCACCAACTAGGGAACCAGTTTACTTAGGATGAAAAGGTTCTCAGTTTAACACCAGCCACATGTACAAGGCATCATCACGCCGGCCCATCTCCAATGGTTTTCTGCCTCGACTCAGTCTGCCTCTGACTCTCCTCTGATTTTGCAGCTGACTAAGTGTGTGTAGTGTAATTGTAAACAGAGAAACATGTTACAATCTAAGATGACCATCATATATTATAAAGGCCGCTAAATGAAGTAATATATAAACACCAGTGTGGTGCCCCGGGCATTACATGGAGCGGCGCCATTTGGCAGGAAACTCATTGTCAGATTTATCCCTGTACAGTATTATAAAGAAATATGTATCTATTGCAATGATTATATACAACCATGCATGAATAAAGGCATCCACATCAGTGGTTATACAGTACATGTGTACAGGTTTGGGTGAGGTAGTGTACCGCACATGTGGGAACTTATGTAATTATAGAATGTATACATAGTACAGTACAGTACAGGGACGGTGAAAAATAAATTACAAATGAGAGTGAGTGAAGATGACAGAATTAGAGAACACCACAAGTAAAGAACTACTGTACACTGAATATGAGGAACAACTCAATCATTCAACGAGCTGTTGACATTTGGACCATCTACCAGATGGTCCAAACAGGAGCATAAAGAGACACACAAACAGTAAGATATAAAAAAGGAGACAGACAGAAACACAAATGACTGAGTGACAACAACTTGTCTTAAGAGTTTGACAGGCGCAAAGATTTCCCCTATAGGTTATGAGAGCTGCCCCTTTAGTTTACCTTGGCATAGGTGGTGATGGTGCAGTGTTGGTGGTGGCACCTCTTGTTCCAGGCTCCACTTGGTCATTTTCAGCTGTTATGGTGCAGTTAAATTTTTCAAAGTATTGTTGTAACATCTCCTGTAACAAAAAAAAATTATATTTACTAAAAGTAACTAAGTGAAGATACGTTAAGTTAGGTCAGGTTAGCATTAGGGTGTTCAATATAGTAATCCAGAAGGAATAAGCTGGGCCTAATCTTCATGTTATCCATTCTTTCATCTGAGGTTCTAACTATGGCCAGTAATGAACGTCAATGACTTCACAAGTTGAGAAAAATTTAGCCAAGTGACATAAACAGAGGGCAATGTTTGGGCATTCAATTTACATATTGAAGTAAAATAGAGGTTAGCTTACTTCAAAGTTACGGCTATTTTGTTGGAAGTGAAGATACCATTTTGCCAAATTGTAAAATAGATATTAGGCCTCAGTCATGATTAGCTTTAGCTGGGGATGTTGTACAGATGCCGCAGCTACTCAACTGTTGCTCCAGGTTTAGTGGTCCTAACCAGGGAGTATTTTTACCCAACAACTCCTTTAGCCGCCATACAGTTATAGTCATCGTTTATTTCCCATAAAATTTATATAAAATGAGTTACTGGTATTATAATAAACATACATACTGCACCAGTTAATTTCCAATCACTTTATATTGTGATAATTATCCTGGTGTTCAATGTTCAGGTGTTACTTCTCCTGTCACGAAACAACAACAATACAACGACAGTGTTGCCAACTAAAAACCAACGTTCCCGCTACACTAGTTCCCAAAACCGCTAGATAAATGTATTCAAAAGAGAACCCCAAGTAACCTTATATACATAACCCAAATGGAAATTTAATAATGAATAAAATTATTCATATAAAGACACTATTGAAATAAGTTACATACACATATCATTACAGACTGCTAATCAACCAACTATAAATTATTTTCTGCTTCACTTGTCATAGCATATTACTGTTATTCCAAAAAACTTGTTAACACTAATATGTCTTGACTCATCTATCAGTAAACTGTACGGCTTGTCTCCAATAGCACTGGTTATGTCAGACACGAAATGTGGGTATATGATGTTTTTAATTACATTTTGATCTTGGAATTTGTGTCAGAGATGTAATCTTACTATCAGTGAAACAGTTTTCTCAACGCTAGTCTCTAGGTCATACAGTCACTCCCTTCGTTACTTCTGTGAATATTGAGACTTGGGCATTTTGCTGTTTGGCAATAAATTTTCAAATTAATGTCAATCATTCACTAATAACTTATTGTAAACCCGACTTCCAGCAAGGCAGCAAGCTGACTGTGAAGAGCTGCAGAAGGACCTCTGTGGGCTCCAGGAATGGTCGAAGGAATGGCTGCTAAGATTCAATGTCACGAAGTGTAAGAGGATGCACCTGGGGCGTACCAACGGTAAGGAGGCGTACCATATGTCCCAACGGGATGAAGAAAATGCACTAGTTGAGACTGTGTGTGAGAAGGACCTAGGTGTGTATGTTGACAATGAGCTGAAGTTCTCGGGCCATTGCGAGAAGAAGGTAAATCAGGCAAATAAATTATTGGGTCTTATAAGAAGGTCGTTCAGATATCTAGACGGTCCGTCCCTCGTGACGATCTTCAGGAGTGAAGTGCTTCCCCATCTGGAGTACTGTCACCCCATCTGGTCCCCGAGGTATGCTAGGGACTGTCAGTTGGTTGAAAATGTTCAAAGGAGGGCCACCAGACTGGTGCCTGCACTTCGGCACCTCAGCTACCCTGAGAGATTGGAGCGCCTGAACTTGCCTAGCTTATACTACAGTCGGGCAAGGGGGGACCTAGTTGAGGTGTATAAGCATCTCAGGGGGGGAGGATAAAAGAAAAAAAAAGTAAAAAAAAAAGATACGGGAACGGTAGACCTCTCACCGGGGAGGGAACAAGGAAACGGCAAGCAGAGCGGTACAATTCCTGCGTATAGTTACAATCAGTTATTCTCTATTCGTATTATTGCCGGCAGTTCTCTGATTTGCCCTGCCATCCCGCTAGAAAATCGCTATCCAAATATCTCATCCCGCTAGTCGCTAGATCCATTTTCCTCCAGCTAGATTGAAAGCCAAACCTCGATTTAGTGGGAAAACAGCTAAATTGGCATCACTGTAACAATGTCTGCCGCTGACGAATGACTGACGGGATGCGCAGTGGACTTGTTAATGTAAATAAACAGAGTTAATGGCTCATTTATTATGATAAATTACATCTAATGACCTGAAATATCTTTAACAGAGTCATAAACTGTACATGTAGTATGTATACCTTCGCATGTGTCACTAGTGTTATTGACTAATAAAAAAAGATAAACAATAACAAACAATAAGATGGCCTGAACCACTGTGTCAAACTATTGTGATAAAGAATAATATAATGTATAGCTTTAAAAAACACAAAATTCAGTTAAAAATCTATATCAGGCTGATGAAAGAAAACGTAAGTGTCAACACGGGACAATAAAAATGAAGATTGACGCCACAAAGACTTTTACTATAATAGTCTTCAAGAGCTGCAGAATATATTGTTTACTGAAGAGAACAAAAGTAAATAGGATGACAACTGCTTAAAGGTAAAGAACAACAAGACAAAGAGGATGAATTGATCAAGTATTTACACTGACTGACAAGTGACGCCTTGGAAAAGAGAAAGTATTACTATAATTACAGTATACAGTATTTGTGGAGTAAGATGAAGCTCATATGGTAAAGAGAAGAGTGTAAGACAAAACCCCCCTGAACAAACCTAACCTAACCCAAGGGGGTTTTGTCCGGACCCCTAAAGAGAAAGACCTTGTGGTAACTGCTGACTTTGGTATTGGACTTGTTAGGTTCATCATACAAGCACTGTATCAAAATTGTACTTCATAAAACTTAAGGACCTACTTTTTATATCTAGGGACTTAAACCTTCCACTAACCTTGCAGGATAAAGATTTGTTTTGTGGCCTAATTATTTTATTATTACTTAAAAGGTGTTTTCTTTCTGTATTGTTGTGATTTTAGCAAATCTGAACATTATTTATGGGCACTGATGCTTATTTAATGATACGGTCCCTTTAACACTACCAACGATAATGATGTCTCACAAAGTGGTCAGGGCTTTGAAGATGAGGGAGTGTGGAGTTTATTCACACACAAAAAAACACCAAACAAACACTTGAAAACCTAACCTAACCTAACCAAGGAAAGTCCAAATAAAAAAAAAATTACAATTTATAACTAATGGATGAGGAAAAAGTTATAATATTTGGAGATTCTTCAGGTGTATATGAAGTGACTGGGAGAAGAGCTGGTTTGTGTCATCTTGTTGCTGAACTGTCATGACCAATGATCTTACAAGTCACTCTCACTGAAGGGGTATAGGCAATGAACATATACTCTTAGGTTTTAGTGAAGAAACATTTTCAGTAATGTTCCCTTTGCACTGCCCAGTTTCACAAGTTCTATCAAACACTGCATACTTAATTTTTTCCAGCTGTGAATATTAAAGAAACATCTAAATTAATGCACCTTGTTAATTATCCCTTCTTCATATCCCTGACAACATATATTATGCAGATACTTTTTTTCTGTTGGTGGTGCACGTCCATACACTACACTACCTTGATATCAACACACAGCAAAATTCATTCCAGACTGTGATGTGAATATTAGAGATAATATTGAAACTGTTAGAACTTACTGCTATACTGTATAAATTCCCCATACAGTACAGTACCCACAAAATATTAGACCAATATCCCAGATTAACTATGATTAAACACTAGATAATTGTATCATATTTTTACTAAAGCCGGTAATGTACTGTACTGTCACTTGATCTAAAGTTATTAATTTATTTGTAAGATTAATACTATGACAATGTTTCAGACACTGGTGACTTCACATTCAAGGCCAAATGAAACATCAGGTAGAAACTCACGATGTCAAGTGAAGAAGAAAAGTTCTTTTGTGAGGAATGTGGTAAACTGTTCTACAAGAAGCTCAGTCTGCGGAGACATCTACTTGTGCACAGGAGTGTCAAAAAATACAAGTGTGAAGAGTGTGGGAAGTTGTTCTCTCAGAAATGTAAACTTGAAAGACATTTCCTTGTGCACAGTGGCATAAAAAAATTTAAATGCGAAGAATGTGGGAAAACATTTACACATAAGAGTACTCTAACTGATCATTATCTTGTGCACACTGGTATCAAGAAATTTGAATGTGATGAATGTGGGAAACATTTTTCTCATAAGAGTACTCTTAAGGATCATCTGGTCATGCACACTGGTGTCAAGAAATTTGAATGTAATGAATGTGGGAAACATTTCTCACGTAAGAGTACTCTCAAGGAACACCTGCTTGTTCACAGTGGTGTAAAAATGTTCAAATGTGGTGAATGTGGGAGACATTTCTCACGTAAGAATACCCTCAATGATCATTTAGTTGTACACAGCGGTATAAAAAAGTTTAAATGTAGTGCATGTGGGAAACAGTTCTCACAGAGGAGTACCCTAAGGACACATTTACTTGTGCACACCGGTGTTAAAAAGTTTAAATGTGAAGAGTGTGGGAAATATTTTTTACATAAGAATAATCTTAAGGATCACTTACTCCTGCACAGTGGTATAAAGAAATTCAGATGTGATCAATGCGGGAAACATTTCACCCAAAACAGCACTCTCAAAAAGCATTTGCTCGTGCACACTGGCATCAAAAACTTTAAATGTGATGAGTGCGGGAAACTCTTTTCACACAAGAGTAACCTCAACGACCACGTGCACGTACACAGTGACGTCAAAATCTTTGTCTGCGGTGAATGTGGGAAACATTTTTCTCACAAGGGTCGTCTGAAGACACACCTACTGGGACACAGTGATGTGAAGAAGTTTGGGTGTGGAGAGTTGTTCTCCCATAAGAGCATCCTCAAGGATCACTCACTCAAGCACGGTGGCATCAAGAAATTTGGTTGTCATCACTGTGGGGAACACTTTGAACAGAAACATGGTCTTAAGAAGCACTTGCTTGTGCACGAAAAGACATAGATCAAATGAATGAAAGAATATGTAAATACAAAAGCGGAACCCAAGGAGACAGTCAACATGATGTACCTTTCTTAGTGTACAGTAATAGCATCCTGTTTGGTATTGAACTTAAAACTCACAACTTTTATCACAAAACTTCAACAATGACAAAATATATAACTTCCATTCTCTTTTATATACAGTACTGTGGCACTCAACCCATCTTGAATGATATATTGTAAACATGTTTGTGTGTTTTGACTACTGTGGTACCCTGTTTGAGACCATCACATACAGCATATGACAAACTTTATCCCTTGTTATCTTACAATTGTCAAGTGAACAATAAATTATATACTGTATGTTTTCTTAGATTTTGTGTTTAGTAAATATATAACTAGTCACTTATTGTATCTTAGCTGAAGCACATAGATAGTATATGAACAAATATATGACTGCTCTAAATCCACTGTGATTTAAACAGGTTGACTTGGTTTTATAGTGTTACATAGTGAGTTAGAGCAAGTTATAATATAGGCTGTAAGGCAGAGTTACTGTATTATTAGTCTCTAAGGTGTAATATTTCACATGTACTGTACTGTAGTTCATGTACAGAGTGGTGCACCATACAAAATATTTATCTTCTTATCTTTTTGTCTTTTTTAAGCTGAGGAAATCATAAGAAATCAGTGAAAACGACAGAGAAATTATAACACAAGAATAAAAACACCATTAAATACTCACGTATGGAAACCCAACACCACTATGTCGACTTTTATCTTTCCGGACATGAACATTGCACCAACTCCTTCCTCTGGTGTTAATTTATCTTGTCATCTTTGTTTAACTATGGTGTACTGTATCAACTATGAGACATCCAGTGAAGTATATAGATTGACTTGGAGGTGATGCATCAGTAAACATATAGAGCTTAAAGGGCCAGTTTGTGCATTGAGAGAGAGACAATACCTGTACAGTACACAGTACAGTATATTTGAACAATAATATTTGAGTCAGTAATAAACATAAACACAAATACAGTATTTACTTTAGTCGATATAATGTGTAGTTATGTAGAGTATAGGTTCCTGTAGAGTGATTTACTGTATTATGAAGGGATTATCATAGCTGTGTTGTTTAATACTGTTGTAGTAATTTTAATGTACTAATTGTATTGGATATTGTATTAGAGTATTGCATTACTCCAACTATTGTATCGTACTAAAGCAAAGATGTCTAATAAAATGGTCAAATGTGTGGTGATTTTAACTATCATGTGTTAACCTCAACCAAACACTCGGACAACCTCACCAAACACCCAGCCAACCTCACCACTCAACCACATACCTAGTCAACCACACCAAACACTTTCTTGGAGACGGCTGATGACAATAATTACAGTACAGTACAGGCATCTAGGTGTTAGGCTGGACCAATCAGTGAAGGTAGTAGTGAAAAAAACAAAAAACAACTGAACTTATGTTAGGAATTATAAGTCGTAGCTCCACATACAAAGATAGAAAACGTTCCCCCAAAGTCTCTCATACTTCCCGGTCTGGATTACTGTATACAATACAGGCGTGGAAACTCTACTTCCAAGAAAAGGTGCAACACAAAGATGATTCTTGTACTGTGTTATCTCGAGTATCCAAGCCTCAGAACAAGGGGTCATAAACATTTAAAACCTTGAAAGAAATAAAGAACAAAAACACATTATTTTTTCGTGACATCATGCCCCACCAACTCTTTCAAGACCAGACTTGACCAACACTGGAGCGGGTTCAGGTACATTCAGGAGCCGGTGCATGCCCAGTACTTGCCAACAATGCATAACAGAGATGTGATCAACCGCCCAAGTGGCTAACGAGCCAATAGTGGCGAGGAGGATAAAATTAAAAGTATATAATGTACACGCAATGCAGGTATAGTGTACACACGATGCAGGTATAGTGTACACACAATGCAGTAGTGTACACACGATGCCGGTAAAGTGTACACATAATGCAGGTATACAATGTACACTCATGCAGGTACAGTATACAACCATTAGCAAATATCAGATTGGTGTTGGTAATTATAATGTACAAGTATGAGATTATTGGTGAGACATTATGGGTACCAGCCTATTAGGCCAGGATCTCACTTAACTATTAAGATTGGAGGAAGAAGAACTGTACTATAGCGAGATGACGACGAGGCTTCAGTAGCGGGTCACTGAGCTACTGTACACAGTCAACCTCTCCCTCTTACTGTCGGCACTCACTCCAGGCACTCCCCCCTGCCCTGACCCTCTCTCCTCAGTCGACTCTCAACCACGACAGGGCAAACATCACGGCTCGCGTCTCTTCCCAACCAGTGAGTGTCTTAATTATTTATGGATCAGATGTTTGTTTCCTATAATTAGTGATAGAAAAGCTACTTACTTTCAGTGCATTTACCGAGTCATTTTTGGTTGTTACAGTTATGTCCAAGCTTAATTAAGTCACTAATGTCTTCTTGCATTACCATCTAAGAGGACATTTTTGACGTATGAATCGCTGAGAACTCAAAGAGCCGTCTGTAACTAAAGTCAGAAAAAAGTTAGTATTCTAACATAATATAAATACGACAACAAATTTATTTTACGAACCTTGAGAAATCCAACCTCCAAAGGCACTAAATTGATAAAACTCTTAAGTTATCCCTAAACCGAGAACGTCTATTCCAATAATGTTATCTGAAGGAATATTTTCATGTAGCCTATCATGTTGTGTGTACACAGGGCAGACTTAAGAGCATTACATACTACAGTGCAATACAGTACAAGGTCAATAAATAACTTTTTCTCACCACCTTGACCAATGGATGGTTGTAGTGTGTAAGGCTGGAAATTAATGGTCAGTGATAGAACGAAATTACCATACGATTCTCTATTATTATTACTTTATCCTCATGTCTATTACGCACTGTTGGCAAGTAATGTACTGGGCGTGTACTGGTACCTGCGCCACACTCGGTGCCGTCACAACTACTGTATATGGTACATTATTACAACAGTTCACAATTGTCACCCCGAAAAAGTTCTGAAAATTTTCTAGCCTTGTAACTCATCAACCTTAAGTTGTGACCCCTAGGGTGGCGGCGGACTTCTGCCAGCACCAGGTACCTGTCCCGCCACACCATATCACCTTCACCCCCACTGTACTTCGCCACGCCTAGTACATTGGCACTTGACATTAATAGGGACCTGCCACACTTTGCCATAAACAGATAAATTGTACCGGGAATTTTCCCCCCACACACTCGTCATTCTGTCACTTTATGAATAACTTGCTGACAAAACCCATGACCCTTCAGGCTTTTACGCCCTTAATGCATGAGTCATAAAGGCAAGCATGAACTCCGCATGCTTCCCCGAGGCGCACTGTAAACGCTTCTGCGCTTCACCTTGCACAGGATGTAAGGGGGTGCCCAATAAACTAGCCCCCTCGTGGGCAATCTAAAAAAATATAATCTAGACTGAGTTATGTTTATAAATTACTATTAAGTCACCCCTCGTCCGCCTTCAGTCTAACCTAAGCAGTTGCAGGCGCTCTAATCTGGTGGCCCTCCTTTGGATATTTTCAATCAACTGACAGTCCCTAGCATATCTCAAGGACCAGACGGGGTGACAGTACTCCAGGCAGGGAAGCACCTCACTCTTGATGAGCAACTTTGGTTTTATTCGCCAGTAAACTCGATTATGAAGACCCACCTTTAGTCGGCGAGTTAATCTTCACTTTACTTCAACGTCCATTACGGTGACAACCTGCCAGATGACCTATATACTTGGTGACCTAAAGAGCCGCAAGATGGAGCCCCCAAATGCATTAGTATATTATTAGTTACGTCCGGAAAAATAACGCTCAGAATCCGGAATCTACCACCGTCAGTTTCACCACACTTGCGTCATCAATAATTACGCGGCTGCCATTGGAGCAAGAGGATCAGTTACAGCATAAATAGGAACACAAGAGAGGCATTTATGAACTGCAAAACAAAGGCCTTTCTTTCACGTACCTACAGTATGTATCCTGCTTTTGTTAATTCAGTGACGACCAAAACGGCAACACTGCATATACTGCCCTCTTGCAGCTCTTTAATTTAACTCAAAAGATGCATCCTCAAAAGCTCCAGCTTAATTTTATACCATATATTACGAAAAAAAAAAGAAGTTAATATAGTACGTTGGTATATAGTGGTTTGGGTAAGGGGGAATAGTGTAGTTAGTACTGTAGATAAGAGTGTGGTTGGGGTATGTAAGGCTGCAAGAGCGGAAAGACTGACTCAAGACAGTGGCGGGTCTGTTGGTGAGCCAGTCAGTCAGTCGTTACACACAGCATCACTCACGTATAAACTCTTCCCTCCCCACCCCCTCTCTCTGGTGTCATTTGTTACTCATCATACACGAGTATTATGACCACCCATACATACAGGTACACATACAAGGACAGGAAGAGAAATTCCACACAAATATAACGGCACCGAATCGCAGTTCCTGATCAACATAACATAACCAAAACGGTGTTAAAACTGCACTAAGACTGTGTGTGTGTGTGTGTGACAGGACAAGGCTCCTCTTCAAGCTTACGTAACCCAAGACCTTCCCTCTCACCCCCTCACTTCCTCTGTCTCTCCCCTCACCTCAGCCTCCCTCTCACCTTAGCCTCCCCTCTGACCACTTTACACGTGTTAGCGGGTAAGTATAGATAGATGAATACTTAGTTCAATCATTATGAAATTGTACATTGATTCAGGGAGAGGGAGAGAGAGGGAGAGAGAGGGGGAGAGGGGGAGAGGAGGGAGGAAGTAAGATAGTGCAACAAGGGTGTAACTGTTCTACACAAGGTGGTGGTTGTGAGAGAGAGGCTGGTTTCTGTCACAAGTCATTAACTGGCTGTAAGATTAGCCTGACTTTCCCTACTGACTCTGTTCGTTGTTGTTATTGTTGTTAGTTGTTGGTGTAGGTGTGTTTCTACCGATCATTACATAACGAAGGATTAAAAATTATGTACACACACACAGACACACGATATTATTTTTCTCTTCTCCCTCACCTCCCTCCCTCCCTCACCTCCCTCCCTCCCTCCCTCACCTCCCTCCCTCACTCACCACCTCATCTACCGTCAATCAGTAGACAAAGTAGAACCATAAAACAGTCAACACAATAGGACACCATCTACCTTTATCTAGTTAAAGATAAATGCCACAAGTGCTTCTCATAACCTAACAAGCCCACTTCACCTCACCTAACCTCACCTCACCTCACCTAACCTAACCTAACCTAACCTAACCTAACCTAACCTAACCTCACCCCTACCTTAAAATCTAGGTGAAGCTCACGTCTCTGCCTTGTTTACATCTGATCAACGACTCTATGTAAACAAACCTGAGTTACCACACACTGACCTTCTCTAGTGACCTGATATTGTGGGTCATGATCACTGAATAGTGTTTATAATGACAAGCGACAGTTAGTATAAGCAAAGACACACTTATGATCAATGAGACACACTTATGATCAATGAGACACGCTTAAGATCAATGAGACACACTTATGATCAATGAGACACACTTATGATCAATGAGACACACTTAAGATCAATGAGACACACTAATGATCAATGAGACACACTTATGATCAATGAGACACACTTATGATCAATGAGACACACTTAAGATCAATGAGACACACTTATGATCAATGACACACTTAAGATCAATGAGACACACTTATGATCAATGAGACACACTTATGATCAATGAGACACACTTATGATCAATTATGATCAATGAGACACACTTATGATCAATGAGACACACTTATGATCAATGAGACACTTATGATCAATGAGACACACTTATGATCAATGAGACACACTTATGATCAATGAGACACACTTATGATCAATGAGACACACTTATGATCAATGAGACACACTTATGATCAATGAGACACACTTATGATCAATGAGACACACTTAAGATCAATGAGACACACTTGATCAATGAGACACACTTATGATCAATGAGACACACTTATGATCAATGAGACACACTTATGATCAATGAGACACACTTATGATCAATGAGACACACTTATGATCAATGAGACACACTTATGATCAATGAGACACACTTATGATCAATGAGACACACTTATGATCAATGAGACACACTTATGATCAATGAGACACACTTAAGATCAATGAGACACACTTATGATCAATGAGACACACTTATGATCAATGAGACACACTTATGATCAATGAGACACACTTATGATCAATGAGACACACTTATGATCAATGAGACACACTTATGATCAATGAGACACACTTATGATCAATGAGAGACTTTAATATACAGATGAGGGAAACTACCATTTTGTTTTGTTTTATTGTTTCTTTATTTGACTGTCTCTCTGTCTCTCTGTCAGACTGTCTCTCTGCTAGACTGTTTCTCTGATAGACTGTCTCTGTTAGTTTGTCAGTCTGTCTCAGTATCTCACGAGTTAGGAGTCAGCGGTGACGTCACTGTTGAAGGGGGGGGTCTTAACGATGCATTAACAGTTAGTTCTTTGTTGACTGTACGGGGGGGGGGAGGATGGGGAGATGGTGGAGGAGGGGATGGTGGAGGCGGTGGAGGGGGAGGTGAGGGATAAGGGTAGAGGAAAGGGGGTGAAGGGGAAACGGGAGGGGGGAGAGAGGGGAGGGGAGGAGGGGGAGTAAACCTCTTGTCCCATCAGTAGGTTAAACAAGGTCTTTATGTTTCAATTGATAGGCTTATTTTCTGGTGTCTGAATGTCTGTCCCCGTGTGTGAGTGTCAGCCAAGCACAAGGTTAAAGCAACAGTGAAGAGATCAAAGTACTGTACTCTTTCTCTCAACACATTCTTCTGGTTCATCATGTACCTAAACAGTGCAGGTAAACACATGGACCAAGGGCAGCCGACAGCGCTCCCAGTAGTGACTTAGTGGCAGAGGGGACCTTTCTGTTTACCTACAGTAGTGGCGTAGAGTCGTGCCCGTTGACAGTCACGCCTTCAATGTATTTTTTCTTGTCTGTTCTTGATGATGAAAGAACGTATCTAACCGCCTCACTTAAAGTTACAAGATCAAGTTAGATTCTCAAAGATTCTTACGTTAAAATTTCCCCTTAACTGGTGGCGTAAGAACGTATCTAACCGCTTCACTTAAGTTACGACACAAATACCAATTCTTAAAGATTCGTTCATTCAATTATCCTCTCAAACAATAAGTGAAGACGTGACTACGCATCAGAACATCTCTCACACACGACACGACATATGTTCACTGTATGTTCCTTCACCTTTCTCTAATGAAGGCTTTTGTTTAACCACCAATATATGTAATAAGTCATTTATGTCCAATGTACATTTTCAGCCTTCGGGCTGCAGAAATTTTTCAATAAACCGTTAATTATCATTATTATTATTATTATACTCACTGAAAATGGCGTCAAAACAGCGCTCAGACCGTAACTTCACTTAGGGAGAAAATTAATATACCAAACTTTTCAGAATCAGCAGCCGGGCGTTCACAACTGCCGGAAAAGAGCAAATATTTTTACTAGAGGAGACGTGTTGGGTTACTGCCTCCCTCACCTTTCACACGCGCCGCCAGGGGGGGGGGGGGAGGAGGTGGGTCGAGGGGTAAGAGGGACTATAGCTTCCCTCACTCTCCCCCTCTCCAGCTAAAACACGTAGTATCCTCACACCGCTACACGCCTACTGCCACCACACGGTTACTGGTCTACCACCACCACCACTACTACTACCACTACCAGCATCAAGCTAATATAAGCCACTATTACCAGCACTACCACTACACAACACAGATCCACTACACTACCACCACTACACAACACAGATCCACTACACTACCACCACTACACAACACAGATCCACTACACAACACAGACCCACTACACTACCACACGGGAAGGAGACTAAGTGTATAACATCAAGTTTATCTTAAGTATAAGTGGGACTCCGGGGTACACCTAACGTAAGGTGGGTGGTGAGAGGTAGAGGGGGGGGGGTAGAAGGAAGGAGGGAAGAGGGACAGGTAGAGTGGTGAGGAAAGAGGGAGGAGAGAGGAAGAGGGGTGAGGGAGGTGAGAGGTGAGGGGTGGAGGAGGAAGGTGAGAGGTAGAGGTGAGGGAGGAGGAAACCCTAACACTATAACCTGGCCTTTAATGCCTATCTTATTAACGTAACGTACTATTATTATGGCCCAAGCTACACAATAATAATAAACCCCATAACAGTTTGGGGTCAATATCTCTTCAAAGGTCATCATCATCATGTAGGGGAGTGGTCATCATCATCATGTAGGGGAGTGGTCATCATCATCATGTAGGGGAGTGGTCATCATCATCATGTAGGGGAGTGGTCATCATCACACGGGTACACAGGGTTTGTTTACTTTCTGGAGACGGGTAGCTTAATGTACAAGACAGGGGTGCCTTGCCTTGCCTTGCCTTGCCTTATCCACCAAAGTAAACATACGGGGCCAGATCCTGAAGTGAAGACGATGGTTTGATACTCCTGGTTTTAGGGGAAACTTTATTGCGTCTTGGCGTAAGGGTGAGTTATGCCATTGCGTCATGTAAATTGGCTTCAATATGTTATGAAGATTATCTGGTATTATCATGGAATTATTTACTTTAAAGATAATATAAATCTTGTTTAATATATTATGTTTATCGCCTACCCTATTAACTAATTTTACGAGAAAATTACGCAACTCGGCTTATTTCACCTGATGATTTACCATTTTAACTCTAACGTAACCCAACCCCCCTCAGGCGAGCAAAGACGAGGGGAGATTAATGTTCTCTCTCGTGTTGACTCACTAACCCAAGTATCACAATGTTTCAGAACGGGACACCACCCAACCTCACCGGTAGATGAGGTCCAGTGATCCTCTCCCTCAACCCCGTGTGACCAAGGAACCATCTGTGACCCAACAAAAGTAACTTGAAGAACTCTACCCCCTCCCCACACACACACTCGTCCTCACCAACTATACCGACTCTAAGTTTACCATAAATAAAAAGACAAAATTGAGTTGGGAACGATAAGAGGAAGTGGAGGATAAAGAAACAAGATGGTGAGTGTGTGGCTGTGTTCACTATCTGGAGTGTAACGTTCCTTGGCGGCAACTGTAAACAATGCCTTACACAGTACTGTACTCACAAGTACACACTTCACCGTGACTGAGGAGAACACTGTGTTGTGTTGAACCTTTTACCCTCCTCACGTGTCTGCTTAACTCTACATGAGGGATAAATAGTACTGTACTGGTAGACAAATCCCTTATAAGGACGATAGTTGGTATATAATTCCTCTTAAGGAAAGTGTGTGTTAATGTTGTGTCAGTAAAGGAGGCGGAACAGCACCACGCACAAGGAAGTGAAGCGCGCTCAGGAGGACTTTATCAGTGATGAAGTGGCGGGGGATGTCCGGGGTGGGCGTCCAGGAGCCGTTAATAAGGGGCCCCTTACTGGCGCGAGGGCCCTGTATCCTGCTGGTGATGGTGATGGTGCAGGCGGTGACGTGTGCCCACCCTCACCACCAACCACCACCACTCACAGTAAGACCACCCACCTCAAGTTGTACTCCGTCACTACCACATTACCTCCTCTACTACTACTATTACTACATCTCAGTAGTACTACTACTACAGTTCACTACTAATATTGCTATTTCTACAGCTCACTACTACTACTATTATTACTACAGTTCACTATTATTACGACTGTCCACTACTATTACTACAGCTCACTACTACTAATATTACTACAGCTCTACTAATACTACAGCCACTAACCATTACTGTTGACACTTGTAGCCACACTACTCGCCCGGCTACAACTGGTGCAAATGGATTCACACCAACGCCGAGTCCTAGGGCGGTTTTATACCTTCCTAACTCTCCTGTGTTTGTCGATATCAAACAGCTGTGAGAGATCAAATACCTGGTACAGAACGACTCTTCCTCCGCGTGTGTTGGGACTAACTCATCCCCTATAAGAGTGACGTGTGTATTGACCATAACCCAGACTTAGTTATATGGCATTCAGGGTTCGATAAAGGCATTCAATCTCACCCAGGCAGTGTTTTAGGGTTGGATAATGGGATTTGAGGACCAAATAAAGATATTCATAGCCTGTATGAATGTCTGAGCTATTGAATTGGATCACAGATATTGTCCTATATAAACAAATGTTATGTTGACAAATTCTGTATGTGGATAACTATCGTGTGAGCACATGGCAACTAATTTAACGTAGGCATAGACTTGTTTTATCACTGCTTGTCTAACAACAACAACATACGGAGTCTTTGTTACTTGTTATAAACGTATTGTGTGTGTGTGTGTGTGTGTGTGTGTGTCGTGGTTCAGCTTACAAGATCCCCGGGAAATTGAGCCACTTGCGTCATGTTGTAAGGAGGAAAGTCACACTTGAAGCTGTTGAAAGACCCGCCCTGTCCCTCACTATATGCCAGCCTTCCTCTTGTGTGTGTGTGAGAGAGAGATAATTGTGTGTATAGCTATGAGTGTGTGTGTTTGTGTACTGTATATGTGTAGCTGTGTGTGAGAGTACTGTATGTGTGTGTGTGTATGTATGTATGTATGTATGTGTATATGTATGTGTGTGTGCTGTATACAGTATGTGTATGTATGTATGATGTACAGTATATGTCTGTATGTGCGTGTATATGTAGGTGTGTGTGTGTTTACTGTCTACAGTATATATGTATCTGTCTGTCTGTGTTATTTTGACCCATCACTCCATTATAACATAAAAGAGCTGAAATTTGGTGTAGTTATGTAAGTGATGGCATCAAACACACACCCAAGCAACGCCGGTTAACTAGTCGTAAATAAGTTGTCTTGTAACCTCAGTTAAGAGCTGATAAACTTACACTATCTCTGAGAACCACTGCCCTGTGTTTACGTGTGTATGTCAACTTTGTATACACGTAAAATGTGTGAGAGATATGAATGCCTGTGTATATTTGTACATGATGGACAGTATGTGTCCTAAGTATGCATATGTATATTTTGTCCTGACAATTTTCTGAATTTGTGGCTTCTTCACGTGTATTTGTGACTAACTATCACCACTGAACTATCAAGTGTAATCACCTTACAGACCAGCACTACTAAGTTGCGCCCAGAGAGAGCCGCACTAACGCCTCCCACAGTAACATCTCTACGACCTCCTGACAGGTAAGACACATATTGCTCTCACACTCACCTTTACACATCATCCGTCCACACTCAGGTCTTGACATCAAATAAAAGTTAAATTGATCAACTATTTGCAAAACCAAGAAAATCATCAACACTAAACATTGGGTTCATTAAATAGTACCATATGTTTGTATATAGTTGAGCATCAGTTCATTCTGAAGCCATACTAGTAGTCACTGTACATCAGAGTCGAGTCTTTGCACAGATAAATTTATCACTTACAATTGTAATAGTTATTTTAAATCAATTCTTTCTTGTCTTAAATAGTTTAATCAATTCTTCGACATTTGTGTTTACTGTGGACAAAGACGTCTTGTTGTCATACATTTATCACCTGACAGAAGTAACAGTCATTTTTCTATCAGTGTTGCATATATACAGTCAGAGAACAGTCACTTCCTGGATCTCACTAACAATAAGCATCTGATGGCTTTGTGGTCTATACTGTACTTGGTCAGAATGCCTAAACATCAATTAATTATTATTATTTTCTTTATAAAGTGCCATACTAAGGTTATGTGTGTTGCAGGAGTAAAAATGGACATGATGCTGTGGAAATAACAGTACGGGGCAAACACGGTGATAGTAACAGTCCCCCAGTCGTGGCCAGCCTCTCACCTTCCGGCATTAACCACCCACAAGATCCTCCCCGTCCCAACACCCAGCAGATAACACCCGACCGTCCGCCCACAGCTCCCCTGGCAACTGCTGCTTCAGGCTCAAGGGCTGAAGCAAGGCCCACATATTCTCTCTTAGATCAACAGCACATAGTCCCTGGACCTGCTACCAACGATGTCCCCGCCTCGAGGCTACACGGGATACGGCCACTTCCATCTACGTCATCATCCTGGGACAGTCACAGACCAAGATACCCAACTCATAAAAGACTTCCAACCAGCAGAAGGGTCTTTGAGCCAATGGAGGATGATTATGCACTAGTTCCCATGAGCCCAGAGGAAGGAGGTGGTGGGCTGGCACACAAGGACATAACAGCAGAGGAAGGAGGATCAGGGGAGACACACAATGCTGGATGGGACACAATGAATCACAGTCCACGCATCTCCCAAGGTCGCCCAGACACTTTCGGCCACGACATAACAGAAGACCTCACGCACCTCCAAGATGAGTAAGTAGTCATCATAAACTGTGTCTTTACAATAAGGTCTTCCAGCTATTTTCACTAAGGTAAATGATGTCATGTTGTCCAGATGTAGTTTACATCTTTTGAGTACGATGACTTAACCACCTTGAGTATGATAACTTGAGTCATCCTCAAAGGGTTCAATAAACATCTACATGGAGGCCCCAAAACCCCCACCTGAATCTGACACTGTACAGTATTATAAGAATATAAAGTAATATAAACAAATGGAAAAGTATCACTAACAACCATTATACTAACTGTCTATGTTTGAGCTTTAGAATCAATTGAAGAAAGTACGTACTGTAGATCATCCATAATTAGAACCAATTCATACAAGTAAAGTTAGTCGATCATGTCTAGTTATGTTCTGGTTATGATTAATGCGTGTTCTCTAATATGTAAAACACATCAGTAATCTAGTCATGAAATAAATTGTACTTGAGAAAGAAGGCATATTTATAATTACAGTATATCATGTGCTCGTTGACAGGTATTCACCACGCAACAGTCAAGGAGGAATAACTGGCCAAACATTTTCAACATTCGACGAGACAGATCACTCGGCCTCGTGGGCAACTGGGGGCGACGCTTCCCATATCTTAGATCGTGAGTATCCACAGGAGTCGGGCGTCAGAGCTAGATTTGATCGATATTATCCTCGTCAACGTCAGTTTGGATTTCCAGCTCGTGAGTACCAGCCTGGTCCTCGCATTACACACGACAGCGTCCCAGAAGAGACCACAACAAGAGTCCATGGCAGAGAGTCCACATCTCGTCAGTTTCCAGGTCGTATTCTTCCCCCTGCTCATCAAATAACACCTGAATCTTATCATGAAGGCTATGGCTCACTAGACTACCCAAATAGTAATGAATTTCAACCTAGGGACCAAGGAATCCACAACACACAATCATTCAGGACAAATCACAATGCTTTTATCACGACCACAAGTTCACGCAGACCTCTCAGTATCCAGGAAATTGTGAAGTTAGCAAATCTATCAAAAATAGATGACTTGCTGTTGCTTTTAAAGAGGAAAGGCATCCCTTTTCGAAAACTTCTTGATTTCGTGGAGAACAGAGCAACCGAACAAGACATATTACTGTTCCTCGATAAACCGGATATTTCTACCACACCTCCACCAGCCACCACACCCTGGCCAGAGTCAGATGAGAAATCTGTCTCTGATCTCTCATTTACTGATGAGGTTTATAATGTCTCTGTCTTAGGAAATAAATCTTACCTGTTAACAAAGAGCAGTGAGACCTCCCTAATACAGTCGACTAAATTTAATGAGTCGTCTCCTGATAATGGTGGTGGTCATAACACTGTAAACTCTTTTGTGCCTTATAACTCACACTCTCAACTGCCTGCAGGTCCCGAGGAGGAGCTGAACGACGAAGGGCTCAAACAAACTGAAAATGACGATGAAGAACGAAAACGAAAAAGAAAAAGAAAGAAAGAACAAAGAGACAGAAGAAGAAAAAACAGAGACAAGAAGAAGAGACAGAGAGGACGCAAGGGACAAGAAGAGGCTGACCCCAATCTTGTGTACACTACAGCAATACTGCCAGTGGACAGCAGCAAGAATGAAAATGGAACACAGTTTCCTAGCCCAACTCAAGTACCAATATGGATAAACAAATCAACAGTAGCTCTCACTTCAACAGAGACACCACGTGCACTGACTGTGAAGCCTCTACACCCTCTCTCAACTGTGTCTGCTTCACCACAACCTCCATCCTCCAAGACCACGTTAAGGGCCGTACCGCCACCAACAACGCCAGAGGAGAAATCGCTGTCTACAACGTCTCCTGAAGCCAAAGGGCGTGGAAGAGATAGCCTGACTCTCCCACCCATGGGCAAAACAACCAAGGCTTCCATTGAAAACTTAACAGTTATAGAATTACCCCGAGAGACAGACGGTGAAACAGTGCCCAAGTACCACAAGCCAATAAGGAGACCAGACCACCAAAATCCTCATCTAGATGTACACAGACAACACAAGGAGAGACACAGGCCGCCAAAGGAAGTGTTTAAGGTTCCCAAGCACATCTCAGGATCAACTCCTAAACAAACTGAGAATGAGTTTGAGGGGAGAACTAATTTTGTGAGGGAACAACAGAAGGATGATTATATTTTCCCAATTAAAGGTATGTTAATCATCAGCGGCGTCATGGGTGCTCTGGCAGTGTTTACTCTTGTGGTTCTCATCTCATATGCAGTCATCAAGTGCTCTAAAAAACCCGTTGTTAATAATTACCAAGTCTCTGAACAAAAGCCAGTCACCCAATAAAAGTAATAAGACTAAACTCATCAAGTTCTCATAGAGTATAGGCTGGTCCTGCCTGGAGAAGCTCACCACTGGGACTAAAGCTTAATATACACACAACTCTCCACTAATGTAATGAACAACAATGAAACATCTTTACTTAATTTCAGGCCATAAGTTTCCAAACAATTACGGCTGTACTGTACGTGTCTTGCCTGACACCACCGGATCACTCAGGTCACATATGCTGGAACACCAACAGATACCTTGTACGGTACTGTACATCAACACACACACACTTATCATTACTAAACTGATAGTACTGTAGTATCCTGTATTCTGAGTTTATTTAAATGATATACTGTACTGTACAGTATCTTTGTTACCGGTAATTATAAACACTGCATAAACCTTTAGTTAATAATAATGTGTGATATGGAAACATGCACATTTACTCTCCTTAGATACAAATGAGTCATTATGTACAGTCGGGGTCAAAAGTTTTCCACCGTTCAAGATAAAGCAGCATCGACCCCAAATGAGACACAACATAAGTCAGTTCGGAGACCCATTCACGTGACCCAATTTTACGACGGAGAGCTAACTTTTGTCCCCGACTGTACTGGAAGACTTGCATTCCTGCCACTCAACTCAAAATAAATGTTTCCAGTGTTGAGAACAAGACAGACTCTCATAACACATGTGTTGCCTCTAACTAATATTATTTATAATATAATTTGATGTTTTTATTCAAAATAAATTATTATTGTAAGACTTGGCCGCACCAGACTGAGAAAATATAATAAAGATTTTGACACAGACAATTTTCTTAATTACTTGTCCTTTTTTTTATCCTAAATGTTAAGCGGCTCTGTGTTTGTGTGGTTAGGTTAGGTTTTAAAATAGGATAAGTTAGGATAGGATAGGTTACATTAGGGTAGCATTACAGTGGCTAATCTTTAAGTGAAATAACCTGGAGTGGAGAGTCTTGAGGTGTTCCCAGATCCTAAACAATGTGCCCGCCTCACCAACGTTAAACTACTTCAGGCTCTACACTTTACCCAGGGATTGTAAACCACAGACAAACACTGAGCTACACTTCCAAGATCTATTATGTACCAATAGTCCCAGAAATACCACAAGACACTCAATAACTTGGTGCAAAATACAACTGGAGTCTCTGATATTAAACTAAACATATAAAAACTTACCTAAATTTTAATTGATAGTTGAATAATGATATGCATGACTGTACTATATGTTCCTGTCTGTAGGGATAGAGAAAAAATATTTACTCCCTTCATAATAAATCAGGTTGAGAATACACAGTGATGGGCCCAAACTCCTACACAGTGTATGAATAATGTATTAGAATTGATGATGTGAGAAAGGTGTCGTAAAGTTAAGACTAAGATTGAAAATTTTTGCAGGTTTAGCCATTTATGGATGACCTGAAGATTAAGCCCCCAAGAGCTCACCTAAAGATTAAGCCCCCAAGTGCTCACCTGAAGATTAAGCCCCCAAGTGCTCACCTGAAGATTAAGCCCCCAAAAGTATCAAGGGGGGCTAATCTTTCGGTGATCCATAAAGGCCAAAATTGTAGATGGTCACAGTATTGTTGTGGTCACATCACTCACCATAAAATGTGATGTAAACTTGGCTAACATCGGGATAATGAAAAATTCTATTCTATTCAAAGCCGACTTAACAAATTTATATCTGACAAAATATAAAAGACAAATACCGTGTACTGTATATTGTTATCAGTGTAATTAATACCCCTACTGGGCCCTAAACCTAGGACTTCATGGTAAGGACTAGAGTTTGAGGTCATAGCCACTGTTACCAGACAACATCACTACTGTAAGCCCATCCCTCAGGCTCTGGTTACTGCCCTCTGCTGACCAATAAAACTCTCTCATTTGGGGAGGGATTAACTGTATATTTCCATCAGATCAGATATAAACAGGCACTGCACAGCTCACTCAATGACTGTTTATGTAAAATATAAAATTCACAGTAAAATTAGAATAAACACATTAAATAAAATACATTATAATTTAGTTTATGAACCAAACAATATTGTGTTATGATTAATTCACTTCCTAAATTTTCTATGACTAATTGATAACGATGTTTCCCGACGTTCGTTTAATTAATCTATCTACACGGTTATCATTACACCGTTAATACTGGTTTATATAATAACACTACATGTACTAATAATAACAGCAATACAGTTATAATAAAGAACCAGTAAATATCTTATTCCCAAGATATAACCATTACAGTACTAGAGAGACTGTCAATAATAGAGTACAGTCTTGAGCCAGAACTAGTAGTGCAGCCTGACCCTCACAACAATAAACTACACACACTCACGATGTATTACAAAATTATTCCCGGAAATATCTACAGCACTTATCTCCGAGGTTCAATCTCTGGTCTATAAAGTTACCGTCACTCGCATCACATTATTAAAAAATATTAACGGCGGAACATCTATTTAGCGGACTATGGGGAATGTTGTCCGCTACATCAAGGGTCCGACGGATCTGGTCTGTACTGTGTGCCTTCAACCCTTTCTAGTTACTTTCTGTACTTGATATGATCACTTTTCTATATCATGTCATTTTCTTCATGCACAACACACAAGAGATGAGCCAAGAGTAATATGTAGAGATGTTATTTACTACCAGAGGAGAGTTGTGCCAAAGGACTTCTGGAACACCTCTTACACTCTTGAGTTTAAAACTGGACGGCCATTATGTACTGTCAATGACTTTTCTCTATAATGAAGTCTTAATATACTGTACTTACTAAAAAGTTGCCAAGTGCACAATTTATCCAACATTATCAAAACTATTCTGGTTCTTATCTAGTTAATGTATAAACTATTATGCCAAGTATTATTAAAATTGTTCAGTCCATTTTTGGGGATATTTGGATCACACACAAATAACGCTGACACACACACATGAAAAACATTAAAATCCACGATTTCTTTGTTGTTGTTGTTGTTCTCAAACCACCGGGGCTATTTGCACTATTTAACACGTCACCTCCCAACCCTATACCGCACTATAGGCACGTCGTAAACACATCAACAAAATACTATTACTCAAAATGATCTTTTCCGAGAAACACTACACACACTTGTTCCTCATCACTTTATACACAAAACCTCACTGTACTGTACATCCTTTTGCTGTATTAAAGAGAATCTGTCTCATACCCAAACTTTTCACCAAGTCTTCGAGTGCTGTAATGCCGTACTAATACAGTAAACACTATATTTTTCTGATCATTTAAAGCTCTCACTTATCACTGGAAACCTTTCTTTATATTTGTGCAGAGTAAAAATTAAGTCAATTTTAGAGGTTATTCAGGAGTCCATAACAGTAGAATATAATAAATAAATGGTTTGGTTGATCATTCACAAGAGAAAGACACACCATTTATTAATGCAGTTCTTCACCTCCTTTATGTGAGAGAAAAACCCTCACTTGGAGATGTGTGACGTGAGATACAACGCTGCATCCCTCAAGATGATCTTTTCACAGATCACCTGAGAACGGATCAATGAGTCCACACCAGATAAAGTTGGCAGGGCTGCTTCGTCCTCCTGGTGACACGGATCATTTACAATAATACACATATATACAGTATGTATGTATGGATGCATGTATGTATATACAGTATGTATATCTTATCCTTATCTATATTTGGGACCGTTCAAAAAAATACACATACAGTATACTGTACAGCAAACCCTCGAAAGTCAGGACAATTTGGGGGGAAGGGGTCCAGACTTGCCGATTGTGTGTATATGCATGAGGCAGGTGATCTGGTAACACTGTAAATGGAAGAGTTGACAGATATCCTTTAATTCACTAGTTATTTAAGATTTATGATCAGAGATTGAATAAGAGGAGGAAGGAAGCATAAATGTACAGTACTGCACAGTACATTAAACGTACCTCCAGTGTGGTGGGATAAGACCTGATGAGAAGAGCGACTCTGATGTTAAGGAAACTCCATGTCTTATCTTGTACTGTTGTGCCCACATCACAGTCTTCATGCAGGAGTCCTTTGGCCTTCTCTCCATCATCCTTCCACTTGTCTAAGGAAGCTACGAAAAAGAGGAAGCAACATGAATACTGTACACGCTCACATGAAAAATAATTATGAATAACTTCATCAACTAAACCAAGATCAAAAGATGCATAAAAGGGTTCCCTGATATTATTAATGTATAGTACAGTAACTAGTGAGGGCCAATAGGCAACTAGTGAGGGCCAATAGGCAACTAGTGGGTGGCCAATAGTAACTAGTGGGTGGCCAATAGGCAACTAGAGGGCAGCCAATAGGTAAATAAGGTAAAACAAAAATGATAGATAATACACTTGTCTTGCCTTTATCCATACAGAAGACTCTGATGAACGCCAGTAGGCCCGGGGACACTGGATGCTGGCCAGGTATGAGCATAAAGGAGCCAGCAGATGGTAAGCCTAAGGAAGAGAGGAGGGCCACCTTCTCATCGTGTAGAGGGTCGTCCTTACTCACACCTAACTTGATGGCTAGACTATCATTCTTATTATCTGTGTGAGTGAGAGATGTATTAATTTCCTCTCAATTATTCATATTTCAACCTATATTTAAACTATTTCTCTATCACAATATTTCTATACAGTCTCTTATTTTCATTAACTGTATGTGGTAGAATGATTTAATTCCACATTAAGAATCATCATACTTATTAATGTCTAGTTAAAGAAGCTTATCATTCTTATCATTTCACTGTGACTCACCACTACCATGACGCCTCTCTACACCATCCACGATCATCCTTTGAGCAAAACTTCACAATAACTCACCATATAAAAACAGCAAAAAATGTTGATCAGAAAATCAATAATTTCTTTACCTCTATAAACAAAGCCATTATGAAGGAAGAGCTCAGTGTTGGGCCGTTGACTGTAGTGTATAGAGAACTGCTCCCCGGCCTTAAAGTCTCGCTGGGCCAGACACACACTGCAGTTCTCCTCGTTGTCGTAGTCTGTTGAGTACTGAGACATACCTAACAACGTCAGTGGTCTTCCCAATTATAACACTCAGTTATACATAAAACTACCTTAGTAATAGTATTTAGTTAAAAGTAGCTATATTAAAGTACATTTGCCTTAGTGCTTAGTTACAAATGGTCATATAAAAGTACATTAGCCAGTGGTCATAACTCAAGTCCTCGCCTGCTTCAACACGGGTACAAAATAAAAGAGTCTTATTTAAAAACTGAAAAAAGATACTGTACTTACAATGCCTTGCTCATGGTTGGTCATATCCCAGGCAGGGATGAGAGCCATCTGGCCACTGGATTCTTTAACTGGGACTCTGTTCTGCCGAGTCATAACTGTTGACACGGCCCATCTGTAGAGAGGCGAGAGTAGAGACCATCACACATTAATATAAACAGAAACTAAAGTTATAATTATGCTGTGTCAACCTTCCCCAAAACTTACACTCTATAGAATGATGTTCATTTCTTGTAGCGTTTTCATGAAAACTATTTGAGGGAAAACCTAAAAAATTAAGGAAATGGTAAGACAGTGCAAGAGAAGTGTTGAATGAAACGGCTAACAGCTGATACAACAACCAGAAGCTGGCCACACACTCACACATATCTTCAACTTGCAAACAAATTACATAAAGATAATACATAACCTCCATATTAATTACAACAATAGGTTCAGTATAAAAAAAAAGAGTTAATCTGGAATTTCAAGACAAACGTTGGCTACATTGAGGAACACAATAGTACTTTGACAACTATTTTGTCACTTAAAACTTTTCCCACAATAACACAAGTGTGGTCAAACACACACACACACACACAGAATCTCCCTTCACTGTCATTCATTAGTCCTCAGTGATGTAGCAGAAGTGATCTACCACACTAAAATATTCCTCTTCTATGACAAGTCCTCAAGTACCCATCTAGTTACCCTCCGTTGCATCACACTACCATCCCCCAAAATCACTTAATGTCCTG
Organism: Homarus americanus; assembly: GCF_018991925.1. Classification (NCBI taxonomy): domain Eukaryota; kingdom Metazoa; phylum Arthropoda; class Malacostraca; order Decapoda; family Nephropidae; genus Homarus; species Homarus americanus. The sequence goes on along the minus strand of NW_024747582.1, from coordinate 1,119,886 downwards.
CTCTCCAGTCACTCACACACATCAATGCCTCCTGTAAGTCCTTCATCTCCTATTTCTGATGCACCTTACTCCTCCTTCTGTCATATAACACAACATAATTTTAATAAAACAGAAGACAGACAATGAACCACTTAATCTTTCTCTTTGCAACTGTGTCTTTGTAAACCTGGAGGTGTCATGTAGGATACAGTCTGATGAACAGTTGTGTCTTGAGTACAGTACAGTGGAGGCATATCATATGAGACTGTTCACAAGAATGAATCTGACAGCTTAATTCAGTAACCACAGTGAAATGATAAGAAGTATCGAACAGTATCATAAATCAAATTGGAAGTTCCAGATTCAATTTATAAACTAAATATACAAATTAAAGATATGAGCTGGAATACATATATGGATACTTCCACATGTTATCAATGAAATGCTGTCCTGTCACTCTCTACACATATCTCTCCCTTATCGTCTCCTTTCAGCTTCAAGGCTCCTGTACCTTATGAGTCACCCCACTTAAGAATAAGAGAAGATTAAAAATAATGGATGGACATTGTGTTTAATTACTCAGCAAATATCTCTCTATAAACAGCAGCAAAGTCCCCAAGTGTCTCTCAACAAACGTGGAGGGCATGAGACACTCACCTGTAAGCCTTAAAGGTGAAGTAGTCTCTTATGGGCCAACTTTTAGCCTCTGGTGATGACTGCAGGATTCGATAAAAGTAGGAATATTGTCGTGCAATATTTCTGAATTGCTTCACGGCCTCCTCTGTAAAGTGAGTTATTAAAATTAACATCTAATAAAGGATGAGAGAATGATGAAGTGTTGGGAAATAACAACAGCAGCTTGAAAGAATGAATGACAGGAAACAAGCATGTGTATGTCTTGTTTGAAGCCAACCCACCAACCCAGAAGGAAGAAAGGGTTTGTGAGAGTTAAGAACTTAAATATTGACTACACCAGGCTCATCTTAACTTCAAAATTTCAATACACAGTTCAAGCAAATGGTCACAAGTTTAATTCTTGACCACAGTTGGGGAGTGGGTAACAATCCCTTTAACAATTTACTGCTGTAAGACAAGAGTTAGAGAGAATGGATAACACAAACTGAGAGGATGGTTTGTGTTGCTCATGATTCTCTGGCTAACTGATGCCATATAGAAAAAGGCTTACAGGTGGTGGTAAAAACAACACTGATAATTATGTTGTTAAAGTTACCTAACACTGGTGATCCCTTGAGTGACTGAAGCTGTTGTGGGGTGAAGTACAAGGTGGTGGAGTAAGTCGAGGGCAGGATGCGCAGGTATGGTTGCCACGACGACTGCGGGTTTACAAACTCCCCAAGAACGTGTAAGGCCAAGGCCACGTTACCCATGTGTTGTAAGATGGGGTCACGTTCTATTAGTGGACCTGCGACAAGTACGGTACAGTAATGACCAAGTCAATATTCAGCACAGTACAAAACATCAGAATTTGTATCAATCTTACTCTAAAACTCACATTCTTTGGTATTATTATAGTTTCGGTCAACTGGGGAAGCTTGGGAATTTAGGTTAAGTTAGACAGAGTTCCTGGATTCTGTGGCTAGGTTAGGTTCAATCAAAATCATTCAAAACACGTCAAAAACCACTGGAAAAACACAGGGATGACCGAAACTATAATTCACAATATAAAAATAATAGAATTCTTATCTAATATATTCAAAACATTACATGAATGATATAATTTATTCGTCTACAAATTCTTTCTAATAAAAAAGGTGCACTACATCTGTATCACTAACAACTATTTATCCTCATTCAGTTTTAAATGACAAAAACATCATTTAACACAAGTACCAAGTGATGCAGTTAATCCAACAAAAATAAGGTCTCTCAATATCATCTCATTAATCAAAGGAAATTAATATTAAATCAATTAATTTTCACATCTCAATAATTTGCTCCATCATGACTAACTTTCATCCAGCAGGAAACAATAAATACATGTACAACTAAGGAGCATAACTTACATCTAAGGAGCATAACTTACATCTAAGGAGCATAACATGGGAACCTTCAGAGCTAATCCGTAAAAGTGAACCTCAACTGTGTGAGCCTATGAGTCAGTATTGTAAAACTGTCAACAGAAAACAAAGGTCAACATAAAGACAACAGCCAGTAGAGTGGTACACAGGTCAGGTACAGTACGCACCCAGGTACGACTTTCTGGCAGTCTCCTCCGTCAACATGGCCTCGTAGGGGACGGTTATTATCTTCTGCCCTTGACTCAGATCTTCAGTTGCTCGGAGACCAAATCCCTCGTGGCCAAATTCGGCGATTTCAATTCCATTGACCTGAAATGATGAACTATATTTAACAAACTGCTGTACTCCACATAATTATACCCATTTCTTAAAACCCTCAAGTATCCCCCTTACAAATAATACGTACTCTACTTAAAATAGTTCACTTAAATAATTTCAACTGCACATTTGAACACACAGACCGTCTGGAGTGATGCTTGATTTTTCGTACATTTTTTTAAATATTTCTGGTGTGTAGAATTGTTGTTGTATATTGATGTATTTTCATTAATTATCTATCTCTTAAACTATTTCTTTCTTTCATGTCTCTATATTTCCTTCTTTCATCTCACTTATACTATTGTCAACTTTCACCCCTATTCCATACAACATTTATAAAACTAACACTGTACAGTACTGGTAAGTTAACAAGACAGCTGAACAATAATATACTCAACACAAACCATTATTTTTCTCTCCTTCAGCCAGGACATAAAGGGTGCCACTTGATCTGTCCGAGTATACGTCGGGAGCTGGATATCTGCACAAGACAATAAGAAATGAGGCAAAGATGGATGTCGTTTTTCTGTGTTTCTGGTTAATAACAAAAAGATACTTGGCATAATATTTATATTTAAGGGATTATCAAGACTCTACAGTGAATCCTCCATATAACCAACTTGTTTCTCCATTAGATGAGAGTTTCACATCTAACCAACTCTCGATTAATGGACTCTCATCTCCATACCGTAGTCTGCTAAATAGAGGTTCCACTGTACTATATAATACTGAATTTCTTATAACCTACAGTTATCATTTTAACTACTCAAATAAGACCGCACAAAATATATATAAAAACAAATGGAAAAGAATTGAAATAAATAACAAATGTGATCTGAGCTGAACATCATCAAAGACAGAAACCACTTATAAAAACAACACATTAACACTAAACAGCAGATGAAACCAACAACAATAACCTAATCAAATTAAATTATGCTTGTGTGGTTTGGTTATTTGTGTTAATACACTGAGCACTTTTTAATAGATGTTTTTTGCTATGGACTGAGACCCTTAAGAGCTCACTTATTAAATGTGTGATACAGTTCTTTCCAAAATACAGGTACAGTAGTTCTCACTTAACGAGACTTTCCACAACATGAAATTCACACAGCACAATACTTTTTAGGAATGTAAGTACACTAAACCCTCAATAAGTGGCAACATGTGGGGCTCTAACCATTGCCATTTTTCAAGGGTTTACTGTATACTGTACCTACCTGACATGTCTTGTTCCACACATACCTTTCTCTAAGTCTTGGATCTTCTCAATTAACTCGTATATTTCCAGGTATTCAGCCCATTCCTGTGCTGCACTCGGGGCAACGGCTGGAGGCACTTTTGTACAACCTATTACAGTATAAATCATTAGTGTGTAGCCATATCCATTACCCACACCAGTAATACAGTTTACAATGATAACTGGTGCAATGCAGCATCACATTACCTGTATACAGTACACCATATATAAAGGCATGAAGTATATTTAGGTTCTATAAAAGTTTATTTGTACTGTACTATAGTCAACTCTGTGAAAAACTTACGTTTGAAAACATCATCAACGATGGCGGTCAGCTGCCCTCTGATCTGGGGCAGCAGCTTCACCGGTCCTGCATTTCTATTGGTCGCCTTCTTAGCATTGCGTTTTTTTCCCATTGTGTTGAAAATGCCTCACTGGTTTGTTCCTACAAAATCAGACATAGTTCAGTGATGGTAAGTTTCAAATCAACAGTCTGTGCCAGTACAGTACAGTTATTGCGAGGGAAGACAGTCATAGCATAAATCTATACAGTATGGCACGGATTACTGTACTGTAATGATTCTTTACCAACTTACAGTATTCTATATTTATGCATTTTAGTTTATTTCACCTATTAATGTTCATTAAAGTATTGTACAGTATACAGTATAGTTATAGTTTATTTTATTACTTTAACCCTCACAACAGCAGTAGAGTATTGTGACACACATCACCTCCCCAGTGGATGGACCGCTCTCGTCAAGTACATGTATACACTTTCCTCGTCGTCTCTGTGCTCTCTTCGTTAGATGAGAAAATATTTATCTTCTAAGGAAAAATTTTCTCAAATTTCTGGTTAGTGTGACATTTTCTTTAACAATTACTAACTGAAATACTGCGCTGCTTTAGGAGTATTAGACGGGCTTAGCGGCGCCTTTATTACCTCATATAGGATACTTCACCTTGGAAAATTAATACAACGACAATATAAGTCCAACACCACTCGTTGGCCCACGATACCTTAACTATGAGATGAAAGCAATATGACGTCTGATGGCAGGTGGACGAGCCGTATCTCTTACTGGAACGCGTAACAAATCATAAAATATATATCACGCAAAATGTATTGCTCGTGCACTTTTTGTCGCTGTTATGAGGTAAGATGTCATTTGTGTTGTAAAGTGAAATTTAATATTATACAGCAGGAAGAGGTGTGCAGCTCATCTAGACTATTACTGTACCTTATATTGCTATGGCCATTTAAAAAACCTACAAAAGGTATAACAAACTTTACCTTATCCTCTTCGCCATTTGGGCTTAACCTAACCATTAATAACACAGGCTGTCATATAAATATCCACTATGAAAAACGTTTGAAATTTTTCTGGACTTCAACCTAAAGTTGTGACCCCTTGTGAGGCGGACATCTTCCAGCTCCAGGTATGAACACTAGAGTCTAGACTGAGTAATGTCCTCTGAGGTGCTGTTGTAAACTTCAAATAAGTCACGCCTCGTCTGTAGTATAAGCTAGGCAGAGTTGCGGGCGTTCTAGGTGCAGTAGTGGTCCTTCTTTGGAAGTTTTCAACAAACTATATCATTAAACGTACATAAGTTATAACAAAACTAATTAAATAACGCAACATATGTTTATTTCCTTAATTAATGTACGCGTGATATAGAGGACTACCCTAGAGTAGGTCACCTCTCACACCACTACTCAAACCCCTTCTTTCTCACTCTCTCATGTCTATTACACATTCATATCCTCATTTACCTTCAGCGTGTGTACTGTACTTACTTATATATTAGTATAAGTGTGGGCGGTGTAGTAGTGTCAAAGGTGCAGTAAGCTTCATCACCCGCGGCTATTTTTGGTTACCAGCTGATCACAGCATCATCCGAGCCTCGCCTTGCGTATCTTTATTTATTAAACCAAACTATAGGATTTAATTTGACTTGGTTAAGATTCGTTTTAGTTACAACACGGAACTATATATTTTTATTTATGTAGGGAAAAAGAGCAAAAAGAAAATGAAAATACTTTATTACGTTTCCGTTGCAAATTCATATTTTTCAAGTGCAGTATTTTGTACTTTTCGATATCACACAGGAAGTCAGGAAATGAAGGTTAGATTCCTTTGAAACAACACAAAATATAATAGGACAACCTATTTTTTCGTAGTTTCCGATTTTTGTTTACCTAAGCACGGACTCTTGAATGTACAGTCAGACACAAAAGTCCTGCCGCCTCCACTCCTGAACCATCATCCCCGAGATTCAGACTCGTGAACCCAAAGCATTAGATACTGATGTATTCTGTCCACATATGCAATGAATTCACGAGTCTGAATCTCGGGGTTCGTGGTTCAGGAGGAGAGGCAGCAGGACTTTTGTGGGTAACTGTACTTTCCCCTTAAACATGTGACAGGGCAGTGCTAGTCAAGTGTGGACATAAGGAGCTAACATTTGGTAGTTACTGTTACAACATTCTCTGGCAGTTTAACACAACAATTCACAGCTCATAATACCTAACAAGTTAGATTTTATTTAGATTGCCAACGAGGAGGCTAGTTTATTGGGCACCCCCTTACATCCTTGTGCAAGGTGAAGCGCAGAAGCGTTTACAGTGCCCATCGGAGAAGCATGCGGAGTTCATGCTTGCCTTTATGACTCATGCATTAAGGGCGTAAAAGCCTGAAGGGTCATGGGTTTTGTCAGCAAGTTACTCATAAAGTGACAGAATGACGAGTGTGTGGGGGGAAAATTCCCGGTACAATTTATCTGTTTATGGCAAAGTGTGGCAGGTCCCTAGTGCCAGGCCTGTCACTAGGAGGAGGGATAACCGGTCAGGGAGGGAAGAGGTGTTGGTAACGGCTGGGGACCTGCAGGAGGAGGTCATAGTCTACCTGTACCCCACCGGCACACGCCTTAACAAGTTATCCCTGACATATTCACAGCTTTAATAATTAAGGATGTGACCTCCAGTGGGGCGACCATCAACTGACTCCAGATATATACATGACTGAGCAATATTCTGTGAGGTTCTTATAAATCTGTATTAACCCTTTATCCTTCTATTGTATAAACTAGGCTACTGAAATCGTTCTAATCTCTCTTGTAAGTGAGGTCGACTGACACTGGACGGGCTCAATCAAAGAGAACTTGAAGGATGATCTTATCAAATAAACAGTCTATCCATCAATTCATGTATACCTCCTATCTATTTACCGATCAGTGTGTGTGTGTGTGTGTGTGTCTTACAGGTTTCCCGTCCGGTCATGCATCCGTCCGGAGTTGTAACATAACTTATGAATACTGTACGGGTCTTGGTGTTGACTCCGAATACTGTAAGAGTTGTATACAATACCGGTGGTCCCCAATTAGTTGTAGTCATTACCCCAAAACAAGACTGACAACAATAGTCATTACTTTGACACAACATCTGTCTTGTTCAGTACGTGAAGCAGACGCGGTTCTATCATGGGAGAGTGAGGCAAGAGGTGCCACAACTCTGCCGTGTCTGAAACATGGAGTGGTTGTGCATGGAATCAAGAAGCAGGAAAAATATGGCTATATCTCATGGGCTGTCGTTACCCCCGAAGCATATCAAATTACCCTTGGGGATAATTGACCCCTAATTGGGAACCACTGCCCGGGTGGTGAGAGGACCAGAACACCACTGAACACAGACATCATCTCTCGCAACACTAAACATTCACCTCGCTGCCTATAATATCAACACGGGTACATTAACTGCATCATGGGAAACGAACAGGTGAGGGAGGGGAACTGATGACGTCATGAGAACTAGGAGGGGGGACTAATCACAACTTGGCGTACTAACACCCAAGATTGCCTCACCCAGTCTCCCGTTGTTTCAGTTCCCAACGACTATATAAATATTAAATTTTGCCTTTTGATAAGCCAAAACAAAGTAATAGAAATGAAACACACAATACACAAATCCTATTCAATATAGTAAAAACCTGGATACTCCTGCGTTGGTGTGTGTGTGTGTGTGTGTGTGTGTGTGTATGGTGATAATTTTGTATCTTTATATCAGTGGAATTGTAAACCAAGACGCGTTAATGTTACGACGCAGTAGTGTGTGTATGTGTCCACTAACCTTCACCACTTGTTCTCACCCAGAATCAGGCCAGATGTATACGTGCACACTTACCTTCAACCAATGTACACACACACACACACACACACACATATATACTGTATATATATATATATATATATATATATATATATATATATATATATATATATATATATCCCTTGACAAAATTATCCAGAACAATGGAGGGATCCTACACAGGCCAATGGCCTCCTTCCCTCGGAGTGGCCGCCTCTAGTGGCTGGTCATTAGGTAAGATAAATTATTATTTATATTAGAGGGTCTACCTCTACATCCAGTTCACGTTAGGGTTATTTCCACTTGCGGCCAAACTAGTTCAACAGCTGCCACACGAGTTAGTTTATAAGGATACCATTACCTTAATATATCGGATTACTTATCCACAATGCCGTAGGGCCGAGATTACCTTACCCGCCGGTGAATCATCCCACATATGAGACCACTCAACTTAACACTTTCTTCACTACACAACCTTGAACTAACCCCCAACAACAAATCATTCCCACAAAAGACTCGTGTTCGGCCTTGTTTTGAGACTTTTTCTCCCTAACGCCAGCATGGCAATGAATCATATTTTATTAATAAAGAATTTGAATATATTAATGGTTTAAGAGTATATATGGATGTATTAAGGGAAAATGTTCGAGACAGCGAGGTTGGAAGGTTAGTTGTCAGCAGAATGTGGTTGGAGCCCTAGGGGGGGGGGGGGTATGACCGGATCAGACCAGTTGAGATCCGTCATTGGTCCTGTCAGTTTTATTCCTTATCTTGCTTCTTGTATTACTCCTGTCAGTTCTAACTACAGTACTGTCAGTTATATTGCCAAAACATGGAATACGCCCCCCCCCCATACACACACACGGACTACTAAACCTACACCAGTTGTCTGGGGGTCGACTCCCACCCTCACCCCTCAACATACCCCTTCACCCCCACGTACCCCCTTCACCACCCCCAAGCCAGACAGGTGAGGTACACAACAGAAGGAACGGACACAGCTGGCTGGGTCACCAACAATTGTGACTCCCTCGGCTCTGCCTGCCTCAATACTCTTCCTCCTGCCTCTTCGTCTTCCTCTTATTACGACTCTACTTCTTCCTCGTTCCTCCTCCTGCCGCCACTGAAGAGTCACCCTGACATTCAAAAGGTCGGACGGATTGGAGAATTTTTTAATGGAAGGAAGGACAGACGGACGGACAGACAGAAGGAAGGACGGACACGCAGGCACCAGGAAGCCGACTGTATACTTAACCACCACAAGCACTAGCTAACCTTGGCCCACCGCCTGCACTCCGGATATAATCATCTCCTATGTTCCCTCACTATCACAATATCCGGACTCCAGACACCGCTGCCTGTCGGAATTTTCGCTATAAAACATTGACCCCAAGAGCGCTGGCAGGTCTACCCGTTTAATTGAACATTTCTCGTGTTTTAAGATTTTTGGATAATATTGTTTTATCCTGACTAATATAATCGTGGTTTGGTTTTGTGTTTATAATAGACAAGAAGGGAAAGTTATTTACTTCCGACGCCTACGTGAGGACAGGTGCCAGTTTGTCTTTATTCAAGGACTGTTAATCTGTACAAATCATTATGTTAATTTTGTCTCCTAACTGGTGCCGAGATAATGTGTCTAATTAGGTTAGGTTAGGTAGGATTTGGGTTAGCTTAGGTTAGGTCGAGTTGGGTTACGTTAGTTAGTTTAGGTTTGGTTGGGTTAGGTTAGGTTAACAGCTGTACGGTATGAACAAGGTGGCGAAGCTAACCTGGAGTGGACGAGCAGATAAAGTACTTGTGTTATCTGTCCTCAGGTCAAGTTAACAGGTGATAATTAAACACGTGATCTCCTCAGTCTTATGCACGGGTGACTCAACCAACACCTGTACAGTACTACCAAGTAATTAATTTCACCTATAATAATAGGAGCTCCGCCAACTGTTTAAGGTGTGGAGTGATCGTCTCTCGGATGAGAGGGTCGAGGTGTAAATTTTCTTTCAGATTTTCCTTTAACTTTTCCGTTACCCGCCAACTTTTCGCTCACTGTCGTCCATGTGGGTAACATGGCCAGTTCAACGTAATTGTTTATGGATAATGTCTGTCACGATGCTCCTACAGTTTGGTATCAGCGAGATTACTGGCATTTGTCGTTTTGTCTTCTCGGCGGGTTCGGGGTAAGGGATGTAAAATACGTTGGTGAAACTTTGAAAGTTCTCTATGCCTTGGGGCTGTCTCCCGTAGGTGACCAGTCTTGGTGGCATACAGCAGAGCGGGGGCAGGGAGGACCATTGCTCGATATACACACAACTTGCTAGATAATTTCAGCTGAAGACACGGGTACACACTGGACACTCATCACAAACACGCACTGTACACTCATCTCACGCATACACAATCTCTCTCCCCCTAACCTAACCTCGTCCATAATCATAATCAACTTGTGGTTACATTATTAGTCACAGCTGGACACGTGAGACCGCGTCCTGTGTTACTTCATGACATGTTGTGTCGAGTGAGTCAGTCAGTTCACATAGCAACACACTAACTACAGTACATCCGACACCACCGCATCCTCTCTTACGTCCAAACACACACACCAGTCACTCATATACTGAAGATTAGGCACACGAGCTTATTTCACTTTATATTACGCACCCCAGCTTATCCCCCCCCCCATCCTCCCCACCACTGATCGGCTTGTTCGCCGCTTGGGCGATCGGTCACGTCTCTGTCACGCGCTGCTGCCAAGTACTGGGCATGCACCAGCTCACACTCGGTGCCGTCACAACACTTCCTGGTACTGTTCACCTTAAGATTGGTCACCTCTGCTGGTTCCTTGGGTCACAGTGTCAGGAAAAGCGCCTCAGGATGCACCCTTATGTGTACCTCGCAAAGTAATGAATAAACACAAAACCATAACACCTGTAGGACGCCAAGATACTGACAGCAGCTTCTTATCTTCTTGAGAAATAGACATCTGTTTTGGTGGCTACGGGATCTCCTAAATATTAGGCACCCCAGTTTATTTCACCAGATTAATAAGCACACTAAACGCTACCTGGGGTAGAGTAGGCTAGGTTAGTGTTAGGGTGTTTAATCATCAGTTGAAATAAGCAGGGATTCCTAATCTTAATGAGATCCTGTATACGTTGTATTTACACTATATCGTTATCTATATATCCTTCAGATTTAGGCATTCTACAACACAATGCTCAGTGTTGGCAAAATGACCATACTTGTTATCACGTAGCCTGGTCAATGTTGATGTTTCCTTACAGGCCGCAGCCAATGTACAAAATAAACCACCTTATCACGCACACTGGATTGGCTTCATTATCTAAGGTCTTTATGTGCGTAATTAGTTGAAGAATTACACTCGCCCATCAATAATTGAACATTATGAGATACAATCCTCCATTTAGGTCTGGCTGATGCGTGCTGAATTTGTTTTCAAGTTACGGTGCACTCAGTATAGCTACGGTAAGGCAGCCTCACGGTTGGTAACACTGACAGTTATATACAGTATATATTTCTGGCAACAGCTGTCCTTATTGTGCAAGTGTGTTCTCACTCGTAAAATGGCCTCCAAGGAATCTGGGCTAAACTTGTTTCTTGCCTTGGACTTCACATTCGTTACATACGAAAACACTAATTCAATAAATGCGGTACTCAAAGGAATACAATAAGAGTTCAGAGCAATGGTGGCTAGCTCTTCGTAATACTTTTCCGCAGCTGCATTTTCGTAACTGAAAACCGCTGTTCAGAACTGAACAGGATCTGGGATTACTGAGTTAGGAGACTCCTCTTTCCAATTAGTTTTCATACAGGTACGTTCATACTGGTCTGCGACTGTATTCACATCCAAATGTTCTTTAGCCAACTGTCCAAGGGGCAGAGCACCGAACCGTGACTTAACTTGGCCGAGACAAATTTTAGGATCCAAATATTTTATGTATTCCATTTTCATTGTTGTATTGTCTATTCGTTTATCTAACTCGTCTTACTGTCTGCAGTACGAAGTCGTGGCAGCGTTGCTGAATCATTTGCTTGTAGTCATTGCTTATTTTGCTCAATCTTAAGTCATATTCAAATTTATCTCCAAGCTTACCATCGCTCAGTGACCAAGGGAATTTTATCTGATGAATTTTTTGTAGAGTTTTTGAAGCAGAAAGTTCCTAAATTCCTTAATATCTCGAAATAACTTGCTGGGATCAGTATTTGATGCTTCGAATGCGGCATTTAGGGATTCAAAATTCTAGGCTATTGGGCAAACAAAAGTAAGATAAAGCTTGTTAACTTCATCAAGGAGCATATCTCTCAGGATGCGTGCATTGTAGTTCTTATCAACAATTGAGCAGAAATATGCCTTCAGTTCTTCCCACTGATTTAAAATTATGTAAATGCATTTTCCTATAACGAGCCAGCAAGTGACACCGGCGGTAAAAATTTATCATAGTGTTCATTACCATTGTTCATTGTAGCATATATTTGTTTGTAGTCATCTCTACGTAATGAACATACATTAAACCAATGAGGAATTTCAGAAATTAGGTAGACTAAGTTAGAAGGCAGAGTCTTGAATGATTTTTCACAACACGGGAGGAAAGGGAAGAGGCTGGGGAGTCAGTCGGTACTGGCAAAACTGACCCATATGTCGCGTGTACTGAACGGCGCTCATCTTTTGGAGAAAGGAGAGGGTGCATGAACGTGTGTGCTGGACGTGTGGATTCAGTACAGGTCGTCACAAACAGGCGTTACAAAAATGATACGGACAACAGGATGTTACTTGGTAAAGTATTATGCTTTATGTTGCATTAAGCTTTATAAGTAGAAGGAAGCTAAAAACGGGCAGAAAAGGTTACTTTTCACTGTCCTTTTTAATTACAAAAATATAGGACAAACAGGTCTCAAAAAGGACGGATTGTCCTTTAAAGGACAGACCTGGCAAGCCTGCCCTTGAGGTACTGTACGTACAAGTGTATACCAACAGGATGACCAGACCAATATTGTATTATTTTAAATCAAAATGTACATCAATGTTAAACCCTATTCTCATTAAAAAACTCTGAATATATATATATATATATATATATATATATATATATATATATATATATATATATATATATATATATATATATATATATATGCAAGTAAATCACTGTAGGTGCGCGAGATCTAGGTATATGCTGATATATATGTGTGCGTAGTTTAGTACAATAAAAGTTCTTAAAACAATGCATCACGTAGTCAGTTTTCTACCAAATGTTCGTGCGTGTTTACAATCAGGTGCGCTCACCACCAGTCACCTCGTCTACGGGGCTCTCACTCTGTTTTGGTACTGATGTCACGAGTTAGCTTCAACCAATCGACATACATTTTACAAAACACTCCAGGTCTAACCAATCAGCACCCCTCTCTTTTACCACGTGAGCGCCTTTAAATCTTACAGTGACCAATCAGAGAAAGGGGTGTGGCCAAACGGTTCTTTTAAAGGCAGCCACGCGTCCCTACTGCGCATTTACGTCTTACCTAAGTCCCATCTAGCACTTGTACACACCGGGAAACCTCTGCGTAGAACGCATATTTTGCATTATGTCTGACGCATACTTCGATGAGTACGACCACTATAACTTCGATGACAAGTTGGTACACTCAAGAGGCAGTGGAAAGAACCGCTCTAAGCAGGAGGCTGAACAGAATAAACACCACAATGACACCGACGGTCACACCCGTAAGATCGTCAATAACATGAAAAACAACGAAGCCAATAACAGAACGGCTCAAGCTACTAACATCAAGCATTAGGATATTTTTCATTGTGTGGTAAGTATATGTTCGTGGCTTTACCTTTAACAGTGCAGAAAGTTCAGGGTATAATTCATGTCGAGGCAAATGTTCCTATATACTGTACTGTACAGTACTTTATAATTTCATATATCGGGATGCAATAATATCTCCTTTAAGCGAGATACATTAAGATAGGTTCACTGTAGTATATGTTGAGTACCGATGATTGGTGAATATTCCAACAACTTCCTTTATGATCAAGTATTAAAACAAATTTGAGCAGACGTTGAATATGTCTGTTGGAGAATTTGAAGATACGTGAACTTTACCCCAATTCAGTATTCGATATAAACGTGGTAAATTACGCAATTGTGCTGTCTTTATTTTGGAAAACGGTGTTTACTATACAAAAATTGGGACGAGCAATATTAGGGCTTGTATCGGTATATACCAGTACTGTATATTTGTAACCACGATTATTATACAACGTGTAAAATATGAAGGTCCCACCAACTAAAATGACTAGTTCACTGCTTCATTTTAAATATTTACACTCATCTGATAAGCTGTATTTTTGTGGTATAATATATTCGTATATCTTAAAGGCATCCTTAGACACTTTACTTGTGTGGAAGTTGAATTAAAGGAAGAAAAGGATGCCTTATATTTAAAATATTGACGATAAGTTGCCATATAAAAAGTTCCTTCAAGTGCGCAGTATCAGCTCCTGGCCTAAACGCAGTTGTCAGTTTTGTTGTTCTACTTATTATTTCTACCGCAAAGGGATTAGGTAATCCGTGAGCCTAATGTGTCATTTGTGTATCCTAAGTTGTCTTGTAACGGTGTTGAAGTAATTCACGTAACATTAATGTTCTTTGTACATTATCTGTATATTACCGTTTGGCAACTATTAAGGGTTAGTAAAGGTGGATGGACCATATAAAGAACGTTATTTGTTTGGTTTCAGTATTCTTATTTAAAGTAAAATGTTTGATATTTTGCTCCAACTGCGATAAGATTTCAAAGTCTTGTAGCATCAGTAATGTTAAAAGATAATGTACGAATATACTCGTTATAATCATTGTGTCAAGACGCAGGTGCGTCCATGAAGGTGATGGTTGTTATAACGAGGTTGGGAGGGCCGAGAGAGGAGGTAGCATCAGCTGTTGGTTGCCATGCAGCCAGGCCACCATGGCGCGCCTTCGTGGACCGAGTCCTTTGTTTACATTTTTTTTATTAATTTTTTTAAACTTTTCTATTAAGAAAATAGAAAATCGATAAATTGCGAACTAACATTTATGTACAAACAATCTAGATATGGAAAGGCAGGTTTTTGCATATGCTTAGGTAAAAAACAAAAACTAATAGTTACGCTATCAATTGCAAAAAAAAAAACTCGGTGTGTGGAACTCCTGAGACTGTACCTTCAGTAGCTAACTGTTCTCTAAATTTTCGTATTCAGGAAGACAATTCTTATTAAATCTTGAATCTGAGCCCACACACTAATAGTTTACATTGCAGAATTTTGAATTTGTTGTTTCCAAATTAATTTAGTCTACTATTTGCAGATTGTTGACGCCGAACCAAAGCTTAAAGTTACTGATAACGGATTTGGAACGCCTTTAGGATGTATGGGCCACCACTACGCCGAGGAAGACTTAAAGCACACGAAGACTTGAGTTTACACTATTAATTATCTCGACTCTAAAATAAATATGCATTTTTGGTCCTCGTCATCAAGGTAGTGTGGTCAGCAGCTTGGGTAGGGCCGGCAGTATTCCCCTAGTCTTTGAGCGGCACCCTAACACCGCTCATCCCGCCCAACTGTCAGAATAGTGCTAGATGACTGTCCAGATGACTGTCCGGACAAATGTGAGGTGTTACCCAGTGTGATCGTCACTACCAAACATCACAGGTTTTTCCAGGCTCCGGTTTCTTCCTGTACGAACACTGGATAGACAAACTGCCCGAACGGCTTGTAAACAATGAAATTATTCTTGTAGTGTTACAATGTTCATTTTACATTCCTGCAGTCTTCCTTCTATTTTACGGAGGTACAGTATTTAAAAGCACTCTGCATTAGCAATCCTGTTTATTTATAAACCTCTGAATATCGGGACCACAGTCTGATTAATCACTGTTGAGTGGTCAATAATTACGGGGAACACATTCTGCTCAGGGTTGCAAATTTAAAAATAACCACATTGACGCTGAGCCCAGACACACGTGAGGAGAAAAAGTGCGCTGCCTGCGGCGGCCCACACTCCACTACCGACCGGACTGGACCTGCCCCAACTGGAAGGAGGCATGCAAGGTAGCCAAAGTTCGCCAAAACAAGAAACTTGGCTACAAGGAGGCCGTCCTTGTAGTTCGCACTAAAGTTAAGAAAAAAGAAACAAAAACACAAGAGAAGAAAAATCACAAGTTACCAAGAGACAAGAATACCAGGAGACTCCAGGTCAGAACACCTCATCAGGATCACCTCCTCCGACTTCCTCAACATTTACGAGCAACCAGGGCACGAAGAACAGGACCTAGACACTAGCGAATGGACGGTCCAAGAGAGCAAAGAGAGGAGGAAAATAAGATGAACTTCAATCTAACAAGACCAGGCTATTTCCATCGAACAACCCGTATATAAAAAAAGCAAACACCACACCCAATCAAGCCGACCAAGGAGAGAAACCATTGCCCAACCCAACACTCACCTGACGTATGGTCCTGCCCCCACGTCCAGGCTGGGTGCTGCTACCCCCTCAAACCTACAACCCCACACCAAGCAAGCTGTGTTGAGCCACGCCATCTGTCCTCTCCACTAAAATTCCCTTCCATCCTCTCTCTTTGAAGCCTTTATTCATTCAGGGTGTCAACTAAAACAGTACAGGAGGAAACCCGAGCCGGGGAAAGTAGTACTAACACTGGATAGTCCAACAGCCCAAACGGCTAATAAGCAAAACAACTATTCTTTTAGTTTTGCAATGTTCATTTTACATTGCGTAAATTCGTGTAGTCCTGCAGGTCTTCCTTCTACTTTACGAAGGTACAATATTCAAAAGCACTGCATTGTTAATTTTTTTGTAAACCTTTTAAACCTCTGAGTATCGGGACCAGTCTGGTTATTCACTGTGGAGTTGCCAGTTAGTTTTACCGAGGAGCACCCAAAGCAAGCTTTTGCTCTTTTTATTTTAGGTTGTGCCCGTTGTGATAATAAAAATAATGATTTTGTATATGTTACTTTTATTGACATCACTTCTGGAGGACTGATGGATAATTTATATACAGGATATAACATTGGGCGATGAAGAACAGACCGAACGGTAAGTAAAGTAGAATTATATGAAAATAAAGACCCTTGTTAATGGCTCGCATGAAGACTAAGTTTATTTAATGGCTCGCATGAACACAGCAAACAGTTTTTCATCAAAATTTAAAGCACACTAACCTAATGTTAATAAATGCGTGGCCTACACCTCATCACAAGACGATAAATCTACAAAACGAAGCAACCCGCTAGTTCCATAAATAACGGTTTACACATTATCTGGTCTACTGTAGATGCAGACAGTACTACCACCAGAAGTTGGGTTGGTTAAGCCAAGTTCTATACATCGTCTTAATGTTTTTATTATCATCCAAAGGACATATGGAAAAATTTAACGAAATCGAACTTCTGGTGGTAATGCTGTTCAGACTACCGATGTCACTAACGCCCGGCCGCCTGCACTACGGTGTCTAGTGAGGAGAGTTGATGCGATAAATATTTAAATGATCCTACATATTTAGTCATGACCAAGCATATTTTAAGATCTAAAATTTTTTACCATAAATTATTCTACCCAAGGTTAGATTTTATTAGTATACTGGTTAGATTATAATATGTACTTACCTATATCTTCTACACGTATTTCATAACGTTTTCTACCAAACCTCTAATGGAGACAGGGCATGACTGGATTGTGAAGTTTAAAATAAACAACTGATCCAGATATTATAACACCTGATCAACTGTTATGTTAATTTCGTAGATCTCCCGTCACGGGCCACTTACCAGGATCAATATCACTGCACTCTTTCCATGGGCGTCACACAACCACTTTTTGTTCCCAACTTTCCGAGGGGTTGCCATTATTTGTTAAGCACGTCCTGTCACACACCTCAAGAACTTTGGCGCCAACTAGACCCAAGGCGGCAGGCACTCGTAATGCAAGAAATCATGTTAGATGTACAGCATAAGGAATATCAATAAAAATGTGTACACTTCAGATATTTATCAAATAGGATTTAGTAATTTTACAATTAAATGTAACCATTATATCTGGCTCAATATTTTATTTTGTGACTCCTCCTCGATTATGGATCTTAGCTTGACTACGATAAATGGCGGAATCATTCGAGAGGAAATGACTAGTTTCGCTTGAGTGAATGACAACTTTTTTTTAACTGGGATTAGCCCACCCGGGCACAGGTCACTGACCCACATCGGGGCCTGGGGGACTAAAATGAGATAATAATAATTTCATAATAATAAATAAATAGTAAAGTAGTATTAATAATGATAATACATACAAAAATGAAAAAAAAGAGATCTAAAGTGAAACAATATGTATGTTGTGTTGTTAAAGTATGAAACAATTGAGACAAGTCAGATCAGCAGCCTGGGACTTAGTCACAATTTTCGTGGTGCCATATGGCAGCAGGTCTACCATTAAACAACACATTATGCTTCCAATATCTTACCAGGTGGTAATACCTCCGTTTGGTAGCTGCCTACTACAACTTGTGGAAAAAAAAACGACAAAAATAGGAGTTTACGTAGGAAGTGCTTGTGACGCCTACACCTTTACCATACAATAAAATTACCTAATCACATAGTAAAGGATTTTGTTATTATTAGCGATATCTTGCATCTCATAACAATTTTGGTAAATTATTGGCACCTCTGCCTGAAGACTTTCTTGTGATTGCCTAATACTTAAATAATTCAATACTGTATAATCAATAAGCCTACTGAGTAAATGATATGAGTGAATATCAAATGCTATCTTTGTGATGTTTGGCAGTACTGTAGTCTTCGGTGGTGTTGATTGTATAATCCTGCTAAATTCTATAATAGTTCAGTGATGAGTTTTGTTAGTTCGCCAATGGTGCTGGGGGCGAGATTATTATTTTTTTCATGTTTTAATACGGGGAATAGCCCACATGGGCACAGGTCATCGGACCCACAACGCGGCCCGGGGAGGAGATAAGAGTAAAAAGAAATTAAAAATAGAAGATAAAAAAATATTCTACACCACAAAGATGCTGGAAAACCATTTTGTTTCATGCGACAGATTGTAAGAGTATGGAAACACAGAAGGCAGAGCATTCCACAGTTTGGCTGTGTGAAGAAAGGACCTTCTATAACGGGTTATTCTAGTGTGACTGACATCCACAGAGAAACGGTGAACACAGTGGGCAAGACGTGTGTTAAGAGCCCACGGCCTTGCCGTCGGTACAAAGGATGCCAAATCCACAGAACTTTGCCCGTTAAAATACAGTACCTGTGACCGGGGGTTGTGTGTGTGTGAAGCAACTTTGCAGCTTGCTTGCCTTTTCCTAAATTCTGATAAACTACTCCCTTTCTAACAGGACAGAGGGATAATTAATTAGTTAGTTGTACTTGTTAGTTTCTATTTGACAATAAAAATTTGGTAACAATCCTCCACTCGTTAATCTTGGCTTTACCCTTAACACAGGAATATGTATTAAGTAAACTCCAGTAAATTAAATCACATGTTATTGAAAATGCAATACACATATTAACAATTTTTACATAAACACTGACAAATTCAGCTGACGCACTATGAATACAGTAACATCATACAGTACTGTATCTCTTGGAACACCACACAAACTCAAGGGTGGGAGAATTCAAAAAGGTATATTGTTGCCAGTAGTAGTAGTAAATAAAATATAAAGACAACACAATCACATGTTTATTTGCTAAAGTTTATAACCGGGAAATACCATTGTAAATCAGATGTACTGTGCTTTATCACCAAACAAACCCACACAATTCACATAAAACAAAATTTAACTGATTTCTCTGAACTTTTAAACATGGTAAACAAGATTTACTGTAGTGCTGAAAATCAAGTGTAACAGATACCTCTCGTGGTGATTCCCGTATGAACTGTACATTCAACCTTCACCATACCATAATTCAAACATGTTAATTGTTAGTATAATTAGTACTGTTACAACAAATTATATACCTTCGAGATATCATGACTAGTGTGTGAATTACAGTATACAAAAGCCAATAATACCATAGAAAACTTAACCTTACCACTCCCCATTTCATCAGCTTAGTTGGTGGGACATTTCACTCCCGTACAGTAGGTAATGATCTGAAGAAAATGGTTACAGATATTTGCATCTATCATAACTAACACACAGTATACCATAGGGGTATACAATATTGCTTATGCCAGGGTTTTTGTGTGTGTACTGTACCTACTTTAGGATTCACAATAAGACATTTACACAATGATGTCCAATGTGTATAATATCTTGGTTCATGAAGCACCCTGGTAATGGGATTCACAGTACGAAGCATGATAGTTGTTTTATCATGATTTTGTGACACTAATTCACAGGCATATCACATGATCGTTTTATCATGATTTGGCATAACTATGACAATTTTATCCTGGAATATTTCCACCATAAATAACTAAAAAACATAACAAGTAATTATGATGGTGTAAAGCACAACACCATAAAATAAATTAACTTTGAACAATTTAACAATGAATACTGCACAGTAAAGAGAAAATTATTATTATATTAACTCACACCAGAAATAGACTGAGCTATGCTTTTATGTATATTTTATCAGTTTCACTATGATCTTCATTCCTTGATACTGTATTGGTTGGAGCACATAATACAGTTTCCTTATTTAGGTCACTACACAAGTCTTTTGTCACTTAATCTTAAAGCTGTACATGTATGTTGTTCCTAATAACTCTGACAACTTAGTTCTTAAGTTACAACACTTGACCTAAGCATGGTAAAAAGATCACAGTCAATCATTCCTGACAATTTAACTACCTACTTCTGTACACGTAAAGTACATTGCACTGGTGCCCAAGGTAATTACTTTATCCTGGCTGCCACTGATCAGCCTCTTTTATGGTGGATGTGGCATCATATAGTCTGTTTCAGCTAACATGGCAGTGACTGATTCTCTGTACACTACATGTGAATGAGTTTGATCATAAATCACACCTTCCAGAGATTGGGGAATTTTACTGGTATTCTTTTCATCTTGTACAAACTCTAGTTACCAACTGATGCAATACAAACCAATATTTTACAGTTTTGCTAAATTTTATTATTCATCATATTGTTTCTAAGATGTGAAAATAAATTGTGTTTATGGTTCCCTAAGATGCCTACACATATAAAGTACAGAACAGTAAAGGTCAGTGTTATAATTAATACACCGAAGCTTCATAATTTCACTTGGTAGAAGAAAAATTATAACCTTTCTACATCTTGTATCATTCTACCTCCGTCACATTCTACACATCTTTTATCATTCTACCTCCCTGTCACATTCTACACATCTTTTATCATTCTACCTCCCTGTCACATTCTACACATCTTTTATCATTCTACCTCCCTGTCACATTCTACACATCTTGTATCATTCTACCTCCCTGTCACATTCTACACATCTTGTATCATTCTACCTTCTCTATTTTCTGTGGCCCTAAACCTTCCCACAGGACTATGAGACAAGTCAACACAACAGATTGATGGAGTCAAGACAACACTACACAAGATTAATACTGAAACATATAAAAATATCTTGCAGCACATAGCCAAGTTTATCACCCAGAAGTCACATATCCTAGCCAGTTATGATAGCATATTCCAGTTACATTTCCTAGTACATTCTAGACACATTTACCATAACCAGTATATAGTACAGTATTCCAATGCATTAAAGGTCAACAATTCAGTATTTCTTAACCCTAATTGATCTAGTCTTATAATTATTCCTTCACAAAATTTTTACTATGTGAGTATTACGTCAGTATATTCTAGGTGTTTATCCCAGAATATCCTATTAAACTTTTAATATTCCTTAAAACTATTGGACGACTATTGGACGACCGAGTATCTTTTTCATATACTGTATGTATGTTGTGTTGCGTCATTGTACCCTATCCTACCATCCTACGGTAATATAGCCTGAGACTATGATTGCTTATATCATTATAGTTGTTATTATAATTAATGTATATATAGTATGACACTATAGCCTGCCACTATTATGATGCAAGTATTCCTCTACAGCCTAACTACTGTAACTAATATCACTACAAGAGTAACATGCATTTCAGGAACCTAAAATCCCTGATATTCAGCATGTTTGTTAAGATGGTAACAGAGGGAAGTTTCAGTGAAGTACAATATCACTTTATAATACTACTGCACTGCATCAAAACTCAGTCTTGTATGGGAACCTTTTAATAAGAATTTCCAGCCTAGACAAGTACCCACGCCTTTTTACACAATATATTCACTTTACAGAATAGTACAGTAGTATTCAGTTTTATTTTCATTATCTGTGTCTCTCAATATGTGTAGCTAGTTTAATGTAAATCTATTTTATTCTCATATTGTATTGTACTGTCCTGTACTGAACCCAGGGCAGTAGTGAAAGATATGCACCAACACTCCCCTTGCATGTACAAAGACTGTTATTTCCTGCAGAATAATTGTATTGTATTATTTGTATGGGGTCACCGAGATGCTCAACAATATCTATAATAACATTCCACCGAAACTTCCTTCTATAAAACATTACTTTTGTGCATACAGTAATAACACCATCACCTATCACTAATAAATCTTAATCATAAAGTACTGTGCAATAATAAACTACTACAGTACAAGCAAAAGCAATAAAATCAAAGCCAATTGTAAGACCATTAGTATCATAATAGTTTTATTATCAATGTATTTACCATATACAAAAATTGGTGAACCGTGTCCCCTCATACATGCCTAAGTCGTGCTACATCCTCACACAATAATTACTGACGATACAGTAATCTTAAAAGATGCGATCACCATCCAGACTATCAGTACAGCATCCAGTCTTAAACATCTGGTACAAAAATCTTTCTTAGGAACCAGATTTTATCAAATAATCCTACATCACTAAAGAAATACATTAGACGAGTATTTAGACACATGACAAGGCCCAATAGGGAGAGAAGCAGCCTGTTATGTTCGGGGCTTTCATTACCTGCCAATTCCAATTTTTCATTTCTCCCATTGTTAACTGCTTAGATCTGCTCACTTCCAATAATCATGAAACCACTACACCAAAACCAACCAATTGGCTTCACCAATGCCAACAAAAGCTTACCTTGTTATCTACAATGGTCAGCTACACTGTACACTGTACAGTGTACACTGTGTGTACCTAGAAATTACAAGGAGTCCCATACTTGCAGGTATGGAGTGTAACAGGTGTGGAGGTGATGCTACAGGGAGGTGAGATGATGCTACCATGTATGATAACCTAAGGTGCTATATTCCATACAGGTGCAGTCCGACGTGTTGAGTGTTATTGTAAGAATGGATGACCGGGTAAGGAGGTCACTGATTGTTATGCAATAAGTATGTTTTATAAGGAATAAATTAGTTAAGACATGTTATGGTTTCACCCTTCTTTCCCCTTATCGATCTGATCAATGAAAACCTAACCCAATGCCTAGCTCACTCTGCCCTCTACCTAACGAGCTACATACTGCCCAGAGGGGGTCTGGTGGCAGCAACCCTTAGAAATTAAGATTAGAGTTAAGTATTTCCCCTTAGAGTTAGTGACCCCAGGTCTGGCAGTATAGTACAGTCTCTCAACTTTACATGACAAAACTTTTTTATATAATTCAAGGACAATAGGCACCCCAAGGATCAACTGAACTTTAGGCACCCCAGGGATCAACATACTATATAATAGATTAGCATTACGATAGTAGAATTTATTGAGGGGATTGGAAGAGTGAGTTGCAACTGGCTGATGCCCTGTCCTGTGCTGTGCTTCCTTGCTGCTGCCCAGATGGGCAGCTGTAAATCCTAACAACATTTTTGTTGAAAGATCATCTCCATCACTTCTACAGGTTCAACATAGCAAGACTTTTTGTTAACCCTATAACTTTTGAGGGGCAGAATAGTCTTGCTCTCAATACAATCGTTTATGTACTTAGGAGAATAATATTCGCCATATTTTTCAGAGTGTGTCTCCCCTGAGGGCCATTTAACGATTTGTGTATGGCCCTCTATCAGAGGAAAAGTGTCCCCCCCCCCCCACCCATTTCATATACGTATACTCCCCTGTAAAATCTGCCCTCACGCCTCTGCCAACAAGCTATGTCTCACGTGGGAGGAACAATGCAAGGTAGCCAAGGTTAGACACGACAAGAAACTTAGCTACAAGGAGGCTCTCCTTGCAGTACACGCCCAAAGGAAAAAACAAGATACAGTCAGTTTTGCTACAATGCCTGTTTTGTCAACGCGAACTGGCTATAACACGATTTATGAATAGAAGAACGATATTTGTAAAACGCGATTGAGTGTTGGCTGTAAAGCTATTCCACTCGAACGTTTTAAGTGTACTGTTGCTTGGCACAGGGCTATGCGGTATTTACAGTTCATGTTCGACATCACATGTTCAATTGATTCATGTGTTTTGTTTGTGAAGTGTTATTTGATAGGGACTTTAAATTTCATCCCTTTTTTTTTGCAAATTTAGCTGTTCCCGTAAATACTGTATGAAAAAATAAATACAAATAATGTTTTGCAGTGTGGACTAATAGCACTTTACATGATCATTGTATTCTTATCCTTATTGATAAAGGATAACTCACCTACTCAATGTTACTGAATCATGTGCCATTCCCCATGTCCGAGTGTAATACTTTGACCATCCCACCTGGGCACACGGAGGCACACATGGGAAGTTAAGCTCCTGTCATCCATTTGAAGTGATTTTGGGTCGATTATTGTATATTTAAGATGACAGCTCCAATTTGTTACTGTACTGTAGTGTTAAGACAGCCACCATATTGCTGCCTCACTGATCATGGTTAATAACTGAAGTTCCTCGTGTCAACCATTGAGGACGGTGAAGTGAAGATGTAAGATGTGGGCCACAATGACCACAAGACAAAGGTTTGTTTTGGTTCACGGGTCTCTTGCTGCACCACATTGGAAACTTTCTGCTACAACATAACATATTGTGATGTCACATCTCAAGACCATGTGTAACTGAGAAGTTCACAATGTCAAGCAGAGATAAAAAGTTCTCCTGTGAGGAATGTGGCACAGAGCTTGGCTTCAAGTCTACTCTCCAGAAACATTTACTTGGACATAGTGGTGTGAAGGTGTTTCAATGTGAACAATGTGGTAAATGTTTCTCCCAGAAGAGTAAATGATTTTATGGTATTATTTCCACAGGTCATTCAAGTGTTCGCTTTGGGTTTTTGTAGAATGTGGCTTCCAAATGGCATTAAATATAGAATTCTTATTTTTTATAATAGCTAACTGCAAGGTGTCATATGCTCTGAGTGTTCATCTGTTCAGCATTTCTACGTCAAGCATCAATTATTGAGCGGGCGGGCGGGTCGTGTTGCGTCTCTGTAACAAAGCGTGTTCGGCATCCGGGCCTTCGATGTAGAGCGGCAGAAATTGGACAGTGATTACATAAGTTCGTCAAGATCGTCTTAGTGAGGTGAAAGTGTAAATCGATGTCGGACTTTTCATGCTAGACACGATTGTATTTTTGAAAACTCAATTTCCACCGAGTTGGAGGTACAGCCAGGGTCACAGGCCTATAACCACACAATCACTGCCACATGACAAAGCTTTTATTTTATTTTATTTTTTAGGGTGTTGTGGTCACGGCTGTGATAAAGGCCAACCAGGGAGTGTAGTACTGTGCCTTCAGTTAAATCAGTTCATAGTTGTCATCAGTGAATGCAGAAGAGACTATAATAACTTAAAGTGAATACATATTGGCAATCGAGCTGGTAAGGACAACTGCCAGCCTATTCGTGTCATAGGTGCCACAGAGACTTTAAATTTTATTTTGTTTGTGTGCTTGCTCAAGGACTGAATCTGTGTTTATAATACACCACTCACAGGGAGATACAGTGTACACAGTGATAGTTCATAGTGTCATCAGTGACCGCTGAAGTTGTAAATAACTTAAAGTGAGCGCTCACTAGCAAGCAAGCTGGAAAGGCACCGTGCCAGCTGAAACCAAGTCGTGTCATAGGTGCCACAGAGACTTTAAATTTTATTTTATGTTGATTGTGTGCTTGCTCAAGGACTGAAACTGTGCCTACAATACACCATTCACAGGGAGATACAGTGTACGCAGTCGCAGACGACAACTCCATAGGCAACAGAGAGTAGCTAAGTACTTTTTTCTCTCTTTATTTTCTTTGAAATAGGTGTAGATCTATACACAGTCTGCACCCCCCCCCCACAACAACAACAACCATGAGTTTGGTATGTGATTACTGCAGGGAGACGTCGGATATGGAGGATGCAGGCCTAACTAATGCAACGTTTAGGAAGTTACTAACTGCCGTAAAGCTTGATGGCTGTTGCTGGTATTGCCCTGGCTGCATAGTCAAGGTGAATGAAGCGATTGCAATCCATAAGGGAACGAGTTCTCTAGGGACGAAAATAGATGAAGCAGGAGCCCTGCTGGTTGACAAACTGGAGCAAGTTGAGAAAGAGATCCTTGCTAAGACTGAGGAAGTAGCTAATAGAATGGAGGTGGTTGCTAAGAGGAGCTATGCGGACGTATTAGGAGGGCCACGGGTGGGGGGGGCGGAGAGTAATGCAGAATCAGTACAGGTTCTACAGCAGATTGGGACTCTGAAAAAGTGTGTCGAAGAAATGAAAATTAACGGACCTACTGTTAGGGGAGAGGAGGAACACCAGGAACGGCTCCAGCGCAGGAACAATGTAATAGTTTTTGGAGTCCCAGAGAGCCAGGCAGAGGGAACTGTGAGTAAGGAAACACACGACAAGGTGCTGTTTCAAAATATTTGCACAGAGGTTCTGAAGATTCCAGCAACCCCTCAGGATGTGAGGAGACTGGGACAAAAGCAGGGGGTTAAGCCTCGCCCCCTCAGGATCACACTAGGGAGTGAGGAGGAAAAATGGCAAGTTATCCGGCAGGCAAAAAACTTAGCAAGGAGCGAGGCATTTCGAGATGTATTTATTCACCCAGACCGCACGGTAATGCAGAGGGAACAGCACAAGAAGCTCCTGCTGGACTTGAAGCAGAAGAGGGAGGAGTCGAGAAGGAACGGGGACAGGTGCACATGGGTTATACTCAGGGGGAGGGTAGTGGAAACAAGTGTGCCGACACAGGGCCAGGGGGCAGCAGTGCACCCTCCACCCACTCAACCCCCCACCCGGGAGGCGGCACCGGCTCAGCCTACCGGACAGGAGGGAACGAGCGCCGTGTAAACAATGAAATTTTTAACCACACCCTGCAAAATACAGTGTACTTAGCAAATGCTGCAGCTTCTGAGAATGTGGGTGGAGCGGGTTTATTACTAAGAGCAGAGACGTTACCGAGAACAAATTCTGGCTTGAATGTCATGTACACTAATACCGACACGTTCCTTGATAAGAGGGAGGAGTTTGAAACACTACTAAGAGTACACCAACCAGACATTGTAGGAGTTGTAGAACTGTTGTACAAGAACAGGAGAATCGACCCAGAGGAATGTGAGTTCAGTATTGCTGGATATGACTCATTTACGAACCTAACTCAAGAATCCTGCAGGAGGGGTGTGGTTATCTACGCTAGGCAAGACCTTAGAGCCAGCCAGGCGAGGGTACAGGGAGAGGATGTCTTTGAAGAGTCCAAGTGGTGTAAAATTAAATTAAAGGGAGGGGACTTACTTATCGTCGGGTGTATCTACAGATCCCCGAACTGTGGCCCACTAAATCAAAGGAACTTAAGAACCTTAATAAACAATGCGGCGATGCTCAACCCCAGCCACCTCCTTATCATGGGGGACTTTAACTATGGCGACATCGACTGGAGAAACGAGTCAACCCCGAATGACTTGAATAATCCTGCTACTCTTTTTGTAGAAACTCTGAGAGATAATTTTCTGTTCCAACATGTGAGAGACCCGACACATTACAGAGGGGAGCAAACACCCAAGCCACTTGACCTCATCATAACAAACGAGGAGGGTATGGTGGCCAAACTGGAACACCTTGCCCCAGTTGGCACCAGTCACCATACAGTGTTGTCATTCAGATTTAACTGTTACCTAGTTCAAGATAAGGCCAGGCCAAGGTGCAAATATTACAAGGGAAATTACAATGGGATGAGGGAAGAGATGAGGGGTATCAACTGGCCTGACTTATTAAGGTACAAGAACGCAGACACTACGCTGAATATCATAACTAGTAAAATGACCCATTTGATCGATAAATATATACCCAAGACCAAACCCAGTGCTTCTAGGAATACGAGGGGATCCCTACACATGAACCATGCGGCGGTCGACAAAATTAAGAAGAAAACCCAGAAATTCAAGACGTGGGTTGGGTCAAACGATGAGCAAGACAGGAGGATGTATGCAAGAGCCAGAAACCAAGCAAAGATAGAGTGTAGGAGGGCTGAAAAGGAGTTCCAAAGGCTGGTTGCACGCGAGGTCAAGTCAAACCCAAAGGCGTTTTACCGCTATGCAAAGTCGAAATTGAAAACGCGAGTAGGAGTATCAGACCTGAGGCTTGAAGATGGTAGTTACGCAGATTCTGACCAGGATAAAGCTGAGGCATTGAACAGCTTCTTTTCCTCAGTGTTCACAAGAGAGGATGCAACTAACCTTCCTGCGTTTGAGGACAGACGGTTCGACACAGCACTGACCCACATTGTGTTCACAGAAGAGGGTATTAGAAATAAACTGTCCAGGCTAAAGGTCCATAAGAGTCCTGGACCTGACATGGTGCATCCTAGAGTGCTAAGGGAGCTGTGCAACGAGCTTGCAGAGCCCCTGAAGATTCTGTTTTGTAAATGCCTGGATGAACAAATGGTCCCCAGTGAATGGAAAGTGGCTTATGTGAGTCCTATCTTCAAGAAGGGCGATAGGCACTCCACGAACAACTATAGACCGGTGAGCCTGACCAGCATAATATGTAAAGTACTTGAGAGTATTATCAGAGATGCAGCGATGGAACATCTACTACGAAACAACCTTGTAAAAGATTGCCAACACGGTTTTATGCCGGGGCGCTCTTGCTTGACACAATTGCTCAAGGTATTGGATATTTGGACCCATATTCTAGAACGGGGTGGTAATATCGACAATATTTACCTAGATTTTGCCAAGGCTTTCGACAGTGTACCCCACGAAAGGCTGAAAATCAAACTGGAAGGGTACGGAATTCGGGGAAATGTCCTAGCGTGGATAGAAGACTTTCTACATGACCGCAAGCAATGTGTGGTGATTAATGGCACGAAATCGTCATCTGTACCTGTAACAAGTGGGGTACCGCAGGGTAGTGTATTGGGCCCGCTGTTGTTTGTTTGTTTCATAAATGATATGCCTGACGTTGTACACTCCTCCATACAAATGTTTGCCGATGACGCCAAGTTATTTCGGGAAATTAAGAACCAAGCGGACTGTGAAGAGCTGCAGAAGGACCTCTGTGGGCTCCAGGAATGGTCGAAGGAATGGCTGCTGAGATTCAATGTCACGAAGTGTAAGAGGATGCACCTGGGGCGTACCAACGGTAAGGAGGCGTACCATATGTCCCAACGGGATGAAGAAAATGTACTAGTTGAGACTGTGTGTGAGAAGGACCTAGGTGTGTATGTTGACAATGAGCTGAAGTTCTCGGGCCATTGTGAGAAGAAGGTAAATCAGGCAAATAAATTATTGGGTCTTATAAGAAGGTCGTTCAGATATCTAGACGGTCCGTCCCTCGTGACGATCTTCAGGAGTGAAGTGCTTCCCCATCTGGAGTACTGTCACCCCATCTGGTCCCCGAGATATGCTAGGGACTGTCAGTTGGTTGAAAATGTTCAAAGGAGGGCCACCAAGCTGGTGCCTGCACTTCGGCATCTCAGCTACCCTGCGAGATTGGAGCGCCTGAACTTGCCTAGCTTATACTACAGACGGGCAAGGGGGGACCTAGTTGAGGTTTATAAGCATCTCAGGGGGCACTACTCAGTTGAGTGTCCTTACTTGGAGCTGGCGGACGCTCGCCCCACAAGGGGTCACAGCTCAAGATTGAAGAAGCCGCAAGTCCGGAAAACCGTGAGGGCAAACTTTTTCGGAGTGAGGGTTGTAAACTCTTGGAACAATCTACCAGAAAGTGTTGTGACGGCACCGAGTGTGAGCTCTTTCAAGAGAAGACTTGACCAACACTGGAGCGGGTTCAGGTACATTCAGGAGCCGGTGCATGCCCAGTATTTGCCAACAGTGCGTGACAGAGACGTGACCGATCGCCCGGGCGGCTAGCGAGCCGACCTTTTGGTGAAGAATATAAAGGAAAAGAGTCGTGACCGATCGCCCAAGCGGCTAACAAGCCGATCAGTGGCGAAGAGGATAAAAGTAAAAGTAAAGACTGCCGTAGCACCATAAAAAAGTGTGTCGTCTGCGAGGGTGGCCACAGGACCTTCTCTGCAACCTGCCTGGTCAGGAAACAGATACATGATGCACACTGGGATGGTGGCAGGTCAAGAGACGTCAGCACTAACACGAAGAAGTCATAGCTCGCAGCCTTCGACAGAGAACTCCAGCAATTGTGAGAAGCCAATAGTACCAGCGACAGGCATCGGTCAATGTCGAAAAAATGGCATCATCTTTCCCGCCAATGCTTGCAAACAGAGCACCTCGAATCACAATGATGCATCCACTGGGAAAACCAGGGAAGGGTGAAGAAATAAGAGAGTTAGTGGCTACGCCACACTTCCCAAGTTTAACCTCTTCCCCGGCAGAAACGTGTATACACGTTTTCACAAAATGTTCTTTTTTCAGTCGTCGACGAGTATACTCGTCTAAAACTTTACCTTCAAAAACCAGCTACATACGTATATACTCGTCGATTTTAAGCCTTTGTAAGCCATTCTACGTGTGAAACGAGTATTCTCGTCAAATCGTACGCCTGGCAGAGGCGATAGGGTAGAGCTGTGGGATTTCAAGGACATTGTTACTAGACTTGCTCCGACAGCCATTGTCGTCGGATGGGTGTTGTTTGCATCCACATTTGCATTCATTTTTTTGTAGCATTTTCAAGTGTTACACCCCAAATGTCTAGTTCAACGGAAGATAGTGAATATGAACCTTCCCTCAGAAGCTTGAATACTTCTGATAACTCTGCCAGTTCATCAGACAATGACTATTTCTCGACAAGTGAGGAGGAGGAGGAGGAGGGTGAGGGGAGAGCTTGGAGAAGCCTCGAGTTGTCAGAGGAGCGTATGAATACACCACCACCACGTTTTCCTTTCACAGGAAATCCTGGAATAAAGATTGATGAAAACCCAGCAGAACTGAGTCCATTTGAATTCTTCAGTCTTTTTATTGATAAAAGGATTATTGACTCTGTACTGGTAGAGACTAATCGTTTTGCTGAACAAACTGGGCAAGATGATTCTTTGTGGCGCCCTGTAACAGAGGCTGAACTTTTTGTATTTTTTGCCATGAAAATGCTTGGGGGTATTGTGAAAATGCCAGAAGAAGAAATGAACTGGTCACATGATGAACTGCTTGAAAGACCAATTTTTCGGCAGCTAATGACTATGAAATGGTACAGTAAGATAAAGCAATATCTTCATTTTGTAGATAATGAAACTCATGATGCACAAACTCACCCCAACCCAAAATTGTATAAGATTTATGATGTATTCATGACATTGTGTGAGAACTTTGGGAAGTGTTACACCCCTAGGCAAGATGTATGTATAGATGAGAGCCTTATGTTGTTCAAAGGAAGGTTAGGATGGGTACAGTACATTCCACTGAAAATTAAAAATAAAATAGGTTTTCATTTCTCTTTACATTTGGTAATAAAATTTTGAGAAAAATTAAGAAAATATGGTAAAAAAATATGGTTTATAGGAAGACGAGTTGACTCGTTTTTGCCGACAAAGGTATTTTCAAAATAAAAAGTTAACCACAAAAATGGGAAGAAAAAATAATTAAAAACTGTTTTCATAACCAGCATCAAAAATACTATATAGAACCAAAATAAAAAAATTAGTCTGAAAAAGAAACGTTTTTAACAAAAAAATTGTTGGGGAAGGGGTTAAAGGACAAGGTCAGGCGGAGTTTTGGACCTTTATGCATGCCTTCCGTCAATACATGACAAATGCGGCCGTCCCAGAGAAGTATAAGCACCAACTGGTCATGGATGCTTGTGAAGAAGAGCTACATCAAGCAATCATGGGATGCAACTATCTAGAGCCAGACCGAGCCTACAACAAGGCAATCAAGATCCTGGAGGAAAGGTTTGGAGAAAAGTATGCATATGCGGACCAGCTGGTGAAAAGGCTCACAGACGCTTGCTCAATCGGGGCGTTCGACGACGATGGGTGCGAAAACTGGCATCTCAGAGGTACATCAGAGCGTATTAGGTCAGATAATGGGACAAACATGGTATGGGCAGCCAAAGAGCTCAAACTGGCTGTGAAAAGTTGGGAGCAAGATGACAGACTCAGAGGTGCCTTACTGAAAGCAGATATTGACTGGGTCTTCAAACCACCAGCCTGTGGGCAGCATAGTCACAAGAACGTGACAAAATTAAATATCAACGGCCCTAGGGCAGCGACAGTCACAAGAAAGTGACAAAGTTAAATACCACCAGCCTGAGGGCAGCATAGTCACAAGAACTTAACAAAATTAAAGTAAAATACCACCAGCCTGAAGGCAGCAGTCACAAGAACGTGACAAAATTTATTTAGTTTAAATGTTTGATTATTTATATGTAGGTTCTGTAGGGAGGTGGATTTTTATGGAGATTCGCTGTAGAGCAGGAAATACAGGGTAATCATCGGATTTGAAAGACTGTGCTTAAATTCTCCTACATAAATAGCCTTAAGAAATGGTGACTTAAAGGTGTGTCGCTCAAGCTAACACAAACAAAACCTATCCTGAGGGAAAAATTCTTCCTTAAGGTAAGTCAAAACATTGAGGAGGAAGAGCGAAAGAAACCGGATACTTCACAGACAGTATTAAATAGCAGGGCCAATAAACATTGTGCTGCAGCTTTACCGAAGATAGTTTTGAAAAAATCTTCCTTGAGTAATAATAATTAACCCAACTAAATAACCACCAACACATTTTATTCTGATGAAAAGTGAGACCTAGTGTAGCATCAAACAAGAGCTCCCACCAGCCTCCCCATTGCCACTTACTTTGAGGTGTGTATGTAGAGGACAACAGATACAGTAAGACCTGAGGGTCTAGTCTTGTCTGAGTGAATTTAAGTAGCACCTTATTCACTCAATGTGTTAATAAATATTGAATTAGTAATCAACGAGTATTACCACTCTATTCCTTCTAAACATTGGTTCCCAGAAAATAATACTTACTCACGTGCCTATACACACCTACCACACTACCCAAAAGTTGTCCATGAGTTATGTTATTCTAAAAAGTCTGGGTGGTGGCAGCTTACCCCTTGTAAGTATAATAAGTGTTGTACTAAGAATAACATGGTTCCCCTGACTAACCCATGTATGATAATATAAGTAAACCAGAGTATACGTCCGCAAGGTAAGGACATATAAATTCAGAAAATATAATATTATATATGAAAAGAAATGAAAGACTTGGAAACTATAGCAGAAAAATATCAGAAGTACTTATATAAGAATATATCTTAATTGAAGAATAATAACAGAAAAGAATATCTGGATAATAAAATTGAATACAGGAAATGTGCCCGTTACAAATAGTGGCAGCTTAGATGGAATATAAAATGAAAGAAACCGCCCAGTACAATAGAACCATCGTCCCTTGTGTAAACACTAATGAAAACAATGGCGTCCTGTCTCTTGTGTGACCATATTATTATTCATTGATATTGTATAAGGTGCATTCATAAACATTTTTTAAAGAATATAGTTTGCACTTTTAATTAATTTTTTTGTTTGGGGGAAAAGAGGGTTAAAAAAAAAAAAAAAAAGATGTGAAAAGGCCACACTAGGGAACGGAACTCATTATTGCCGATTTATTTTAATGGTAATTAATGATTCACAGTCATGGTCACGTTGACTGCTAGTCTGTTTAACTAATGATTCTTATTAAACTCCACGACCGCAAAACATGAGAGGATAGCTGGTTAGCCATCCCTGAGAAGAAGACGTGTTTTCCCCATCGACGCTTACACTTGAGTTCCC
The DNA here is from genome assembly GCF_018991925.1 of Homarus americanus. Taxonomy (NCBI): domain Eukaryota; kingdom Metazoa; phylum Arthropoda; class Malacostraca; order Decapoda; family Nephropidae; genus Homarus; species Homarus americanus. The sequence continues at coordinate 1,085,921 of NW_024747582.1, read as the reverse complement.
TCCCAGTTTGTCCCGATGAAGACGACAGTTGTCAATACGTTGTTTATTCCACTTTTTCCTGCAAGCGAATTAGTCTGTGTAAATCAACTCAAGTAATTCGCCAGACCTTTGTCAACTGAGGGTCATCCTTTGTTTGTAATTACTGTCATTGCGTGAGTAGCGATCGCTGGCAACTCAAGAGGTATATATACAGTATACCCCGGGATCAGGCAGGGCTAGCGTCCCCTGACGCCATGCTCTCCCGTTCCTCCAGGTATGTTCATGTGTTCCCTAGCCATTCAGTTTGATTCAGTCATTTGTGGTGAATATCAGTGTTCATGCTTCAACAGTTGAATTGTCATTCACCCAGTGTAAGAGTAATATAACGTAAATATGTCTGTCATTCCCAGACAAGAGATTTGTTTTGTGTTGTTCATGCTTCTCGTTCCTCCAGATCCAATTGTGACTCTTGGATTACTCAACAACTACCCCGGATGCAGTAGATACCCAGCAGGGATCAATATATGAAATGAGGGCACCGATGCGGCATGATTAATCTGCTCCACTGCCTCGTGGAGCCAGACCCCAGACTCGCCATGTGTCTGGCTACCCCTGACCACAGCAACGGTCGTGAGCCCTAGTGCTCTACCCTGGGACACTCCCTGGAAGTTATAGGTCCACAGAGTGTGTTGTAATATGTATGAAGGGAATAATTAGCAGGAAATAATTATCCAATGTTGGGTAGTGGACCCATGTATATCTGCTGGTTTCCGTATTAACATGTATGTTGTGAGTGCACCTCATATGCACTACCAACAGTCAGTAAGTTGTGTAAAATCCCTTGCAAGGTGTGAGAAGTAAAGTTGTCCACTTGGGACTAGGAGTAAAGTCGTGTGACTGTAATGAGATGTACCACTAGAAGATGTGGGTGAAGTAAGTACCCACTTGGAGTGGCAGTAAAGTAATCTACAAGGAGTTGCCATGTACTATGTATTGTGAGTAGGGCCAAGGAACTGGTCCTGCTATGTAATGTAATGTAACACCAGTAAGGTTGTGTGCAGTAAGAGTGTAATATGTGAGTAATTGATTTTGAGTAAAAATAAGAAAACAAGTAAATAAGAAAATACGTAAAGAAGAAAATACTGAGTCTGCAATAAGCCCAGGAGTTGAGCCTGGTAGTTATATGTTAATAATATCTCTTTTTCCCTTTGATTTCATATTAATAAACTTGTTCTTAGAGTATTTTGGGAGTATTCATTTCTCCCACAGTAGTTACCTTTATTTCCGTCCAAGTGACTTGATACCAGAATTACCATACCCATGTGCCTAGACCCTCGACCATGCTACCAAAAAAGAACTGAGGTTATGCAGTAACCATTGAAGTAAGTACAAAGAACAATTGAATTAAAGAACTAAGACAAGAGAAGTAAGATAAGGGTGGTGTAGGTGTTGGAAAACACGCGCCCTTACATCATGATATGATGATTCACCTTACACTGCAATATTGGAGGACACTACCTTGGTCATTCGAGGCTTTACTGTACTAGCCCGAACCGAATCACATATATTTTGTTTAAAACAATGTTTTGCGCGTCATTCTGGCGCATTATTTAAAATTTTGCGCCCAATGTTCTCTGGGCACGCTACACTGTCCTAAGGGCAAAGCTGTACTGTACATGTACTCAAAATAATGTACTAAATGATTACTAAAATTTTTGTCTAATGCAAACTATAACATGTTTACATTCAAAGTAATCACTATCATATAAGAATCCCAGCAATGTAAATTATATTCTCCCATGTCAGTTTAGTGACATTTTATAAGAGAAAAACTTTAAGTCACTCTTAAGGACATAAATACATAAGTAATAGACCTTGGCATCAACTGTTACACATATCAGCCCCCCTCCCCCCAGCCAGTAAACAGACCATTTTGCATCCCTTAATTTTACCTGTGTTGATTTCTGAGTGTTTATTTTAACATAATACTACAAAATACAATGTTTTGTTTATTCTAGGAGAAGGGCTGAGGTGCATCTGGGTAGACTCGCTCAATCTTTTTAGTATTTTGTGTTTCTCTCAAGTACCAAACTAAATTATTCCATTGAAACAACACTTCGATTTAGTGTGAATTCGGTTTAAAGAGGCGACCTCTCTTGGAGCGCGTTATATCAACATTCTACTGTACAACAGTGTGGTAAAGGTAACATTTGCATATTTCACTTAAGGATGATGTCCATAATGCTGGAACAGTAATTACACAAGACTCCCAAGTATTTTCTGCCAGCTTTCTCGGAGGAGACTCAACATAAGACCTTACAATATGCAAGTAAAAGCACTTGTATAATAGCTAAGACCTTGGTGTCAGATCTATAATATACTGTACTGTATCTTATCTCTACATGGCGAGTATCAGGAGTCACTATGGTACTGTATATTCTTGTTACATTTAATACAAACTTTTACATCATCCTTACGATACCGTCATTACCTTCACCTGCATTAACGGTTCATGCAAGAATGCTGGGCCCGTCCAGGTCGACGAATCCTCGCCGTCAGTCTGTCACCTGGTAGGGAACTGATGAATGGCGTTTCCACAACAGGAATCCTACGAATATACCTACACAAGTTCCTAGGATGGCCATGGAGAAACCTAGGCCAGCCATGCTGCCTGCAGTATAGCCAGCCTTGAGGTAACGCATTGACTTATGCCTCATATGGGGATGCAGTGCCTCAGTTGTTGTCTCAAGAGATCCACTTTTGATTACCACAAACTGAAAAACAAAAACAAAAGTGAACACAGGTCATACGAGGCACTAAATAAGGCAGACAGCTGCTGAAAGTGTGACATCTTCATTTTTTGGACATGTACAGATAAACCTACCATATGTGAAGTACAGTGTGTGGTCCAGCATCAGGGTGTTGGCATTATTCACTCTTTTACAACCTTTGTCACTAGCTGGCCATATCTCCCTTAACTCTTTTTAGCGGTCTTATCTGTCCTATCACATGTCTCCCCCTGTACCACTGTCCTGGTTGTACCACCAACATCCATTGTGTCAGAATAATCTATGAGAGATTTCCGGGTAACGAGACGACTCTCTCAAAGCCGGAAAAAAATCCACCATCCCTGATTTTTCCGGGTAAGGGGAAAATTTTCTCGGAGTTCCAGAAATTGCCCTATTCATCAACCCTCAAACTCCCCCGTCTCCCGAATTTTCCAGGTACCTGGAAATTTTTTTCAGAATTTTCCGGAAAATGTGCCCATCAGAAAATCCTTCCCAAAGCCGGAATTTTCCAGAAAATTACGACTTTGGGAACTATTTTCCGAGAAAATTTCAATTCAGGCCATCGGAGTTCAGGTTTGAAAGATTCTGGCTAATGGAGATATTACTGTACAGGTACTCCTCTACTTAAGAACGTTCAACTTACAAACTTTCATAGATGCAAACATCTTCACTGGGGAAGTTACCTGCCAGAACAGGTGTTTAATGTGGATGAGACTGGATTATTTGGAAGAAAATTCCAGATAGAACAAACATTATCTAAGAGGAGAGGTGAGAGCCAGGTTTTAAGGGTATAGCTGGACTGTACTAAATATTCATAATCTTTTAATTTTTTACAATGTTTGGTATCTACAAGAGTAAAGTTAGACTTAAAAACAAGCCTCAGGAACGTAACTCGTTCGTAAGTAGAGGAGCACTTGTATTGTCTACAATATATATATATAGTACAGTACATGCTAAATTTTATACAGTACAGTACCTGCGTTGTCTATACACGGTGAATCAATGTAAACTCTTATAAAGACTTTTCTCAACATCCAAAAATAAATTAATACATTTTTTTTATTTGTTGTAATAAAAACCAAGAATGTAAAACCAATGTCCCCTAAACCTTACTGTATAATGATGATACTTACAAGTTTCTTCTTGGGAGACAGATCAAGTTTTATGGATACATTGTGCTTCTGGGTAATGTCATGCAACAGTTGATAAGCATCAGCCATCATGAGTTGTGGGCGGGGAGTCAGGACGGGTCCGGTCACATCAGGTTTCTCAAGCAGCACAAACCAAACGTCCACTTCTCCTGGGGCTTGGCGACTGCTCAGCTGTTGAGAGTCACACTTAATGTTACAAACAAATTTAAAAGAAAAAATTCTTACTTATGTACCAGATAGAGAGAGGACAGCAAAGAGCAGTGCCTATATTTTACAAAATACAGATAAGCACACTATCTACGATGGTATTCAGATTTTTTTTTTATATGCCGTATAATTACGTTGTCTGAATGCATGACTACCTGGTATACTCTATTTTTTATACAAATATCTAAGCAGAAGTTGTAGGAACCACTGACTCCAGCTAGCAATCAGATATTGGGGTCACTGTCAGTGCAAATGTTGGCCCAATGTTGACTACAAGCACTGGCCCGAGTCATTTTATCTGCTGACCCAACACAAACCTTCAGTGCATCAGATTGTTAGCTGGCTCATCTAAAAAGTCACTAGGTTTTAAAAAGACAAAGTCACTCACAAACAGATCAGTGACCCTCAAGGGGGAGACTCCAGCAATACCAGCCATCGCTCTCCTGATCGAATTTTTTGCGGCTTCTAAATTATAGTGAACAAGTTCACTATAGGAGACCTCTAGCGTGAACTTCAGGAAGAGCCGGTTGATGCGGTTGAGGCAGGGGGAGATGTCAAACTGATGCCATGAAGGGTGGCCATCTCTGTATTCATAGAAGAATGTGTGAACTACAGAGGACCAGTGGCTTGGGTTATCCTGAAATGAGACAAAAATGATACCTGATAATGGTCAATGTAAACATGAGTCCCTGTGTGTGTGTGTGTGTGTGTGTGTGTGTGTGTGTGTGTGTGTGTGTGTGTGTGTGTGTGTGTGTGTGTGTGTGTGTGTGTGTGTTTTGCTGTAAGTTGACCACTTTAATTCCTTGATTTAGACAAGCACACAGTAATTAAGTTGGATCATGGCTGGGACTGCTACTGTAGTCTTTGAAATTTTTAACCCTTTAAAATGATAAAAAATAAAAAATAAAAAATAAGTAAGAAAGGCTTATATATTGACCCTCGAGAAACTTCTCTGGCCACTCAGAGGGAGGGAGGAGGGGATAAAGAGACAGTGTTGATTTGACAGCTGACCTCATGGTCCCAATGCACTTAGCAGCTATTTTTAGCTCGCCTTTATGTCAGAAGTGGCCAATAATGTATGTATTTAATGATCTTAATACTTATTTGTTATAAATAATTCATTTAGAATAATTTATTTGCATAATTTTTCATAAAAAAGTGCTTGGCAACAATCACCAGTGGGTCGCCAGTCTGCCCGTCTGTCTTTGTGTTTGGTAGAGCAAGTAATGCATCAAATAATAATAATTCCACAAATAAAAACATTTATAACAATCAAAGCATTATTTTACAGTAATACAACTACACTACTTTTTACAATATTACTTTGATGCAACACGATAAAATGGACAAACAATGGAAATAGAACAAACAAAAGGAAATTATGTTCAGGAAGCTTCCCTGTGGTGTGACAGGCAAATAGTTACACTGGAACCCGATAACCCATGCTGGGCCTTTAAACAGTGGCAGGAATACGTTCACGTTCTGGAAAGTCACCCGGGGCGCGCTGGTCAAACGTTCTGGAACATCACCCTGGGCCTAAGGGTTAAACATAATTTTCCCAACCTCCGACACACACACTCTCCTCTCTGAAGGCCGATGATCACATTTAATTTCACGTCCATTGCGATTGTTTTTCGTGCCTTTTTAGCTTTAGGTGTCCCAGAGGCAGATGGGTGTTTTACAGACATGCTCAATGGGGGAAACGGCTTTTAACACTAAAAAGGTAAGTGATAAACACAATGCAAATTGGAACACAGAGAAGTAGTAGTGCTGGTGTGAACTGAGAAAGTGATACCCAGGAAGCGTGATGGATGTGGTCAAGTTGTTGTACAGAATACTTCATTATCTTCACCATTAGAAGTAATAATCTTTATTACTACATTATTATAATTATTATTATAAAATTGTTGATATGACTGTGACTTTATAGTAATAACTTATAAGTACCTCACCAGGCATCACACGCAACTCCACTGCCAGGCGACCAGGTGAATACACGAGGCAAATTTAAACTGTCTTGAGCGCGTCATTTAAAAAATAGGTGCGTGTAAATTAGCTTTTGGTATTAATTGAACAATCGCGTTGTTCCAAAAACGCTTAAATCAAATGCACGTAAAATGCTAGTTACCTGTACATAAAATAATCTGGACCAAACTCTTATCACAAAGAGACATTTTCAGTAATCTACAGTATACTCCCAACTAGTGCACTTACATTATCAGCCATATAGGAGGAGATACCAATGGGCACCTGGCGAACCTTGTTGAAAACTTCTACCTCAACAGTCCAGTTCTCGTGAGAAAAGTAGAGCTCAGCAGTAGTGTAGCGACCCTTCCTAGTGCCCCGCTCTGCCACCCACACGTCACACAAGATTCCCCTCACTCGCCTCTGTTGATTGAGGTTAAAGCATAAAAAAATATTCTAATCCAATAACAGTTAAAGTAGGTAAACATTTAAAACTATCATTACCTTCCCCTTTTAATTTGAACATAAGCAAACAACCAAACTGGTGCCAGCACTCGCACACCTCCCTTACCAAGAGACAAAGGTCTTCAATTGCTTGGTTTAGTATAAAAGGGAAGGGGAGACTAAATACAGTACAAGTTTATAAGCACTTCAAATGTGCACTGTACTACATCTGGGGTTAGTGAATGACTATCCACATCAGTACACTAAACTTTGAGAACTTACTTGTTTCTTGTGAAAGATAGGAACTTTTAATAACCTCCCACAAGTTGAGAGAATTATCAGGATTTTTTTTTTTAAGTGCTAGTAGTTAAATTTTGGAATAACCTGCCAGACTACAGGGGGTCTCCGAGTTACGAACGGGTTCCCGGGTTCCGTTCCTGGGGACGTTCGTAAGTCAAGAGACCTCTTGTATGTTAGATCGCACCATGTGAACTCACTCCAGACCAGACTTGACCAATACTGGCACAGGTTCAGATACATTCATGAGCAAGTTATGCCCAGTACTTGCCAACAGTATGCAAGAGAGCTGTGACCAACTGCCCAAGCAGCTAATCAGTGGTGCAGATAAGTAAAGTAAAAAGTAAACTGGTAATTAAAAACTGTTGGTCGTACTGTACAGCAGGAATATGTATCTCTCATAACTCTTGTACTGCGCACATCATTGTCATTCCTAAACCCTCTTTAATTCATATTATGCTACATAACATTCAAATCCACCGCGCTGGTAAAATCTCAGAAAACGGGAAACATTGATAAAGGATAACTCACCTACTCAATGTTACTGAATCATTTGTTGAATTGTACCCAAGTACGTTATATAATACGTATTAAGTGTATGTACTCATAGCGTTAAGGAGAACTCAAGGTATCTCTAAGATGGTTGGGAAAGTCCAATTGATCCGGGCTAGTGTACTATCCGGGCTAAGTGTAGATCGTGGGTTAAAGGTCATACTATTTCATATGTGAACGTTTAGCGAACATAACTCCGCAGATATCATATGAAAATACACGAGAACAATGATCTGGAAAAAGGTAAATGTATCAGTTAATGATATAGCCCAATTAATTTCCCCAGGAACTGTCAAACTTGAGCAGTACTTTAGTATGTAATTTAGGAATAAGATATGTATTTATAAGGCATAAGGTCACAATAAACAGGAAAGTGTTCGTGTGAGAACCATAAGAAATCGAAGTGAAAATTAAATATTGGAAACTGTCGACCTAGTCGGTGAGAGGCGGCAGGACACTGCCCTCAGTATCCTCCGTCTTCTCATTGAAACAGGTCAGTGTTCTCCATCGGGCTACATCCAGCCCTAAAAAGACTTATATAGCAGTTACTACAGCTTAAAACTTTGCCTGATGTATAAAGTGAAGTAGTAATGTGTTAGGGTGGGTAATAACGGCCCATCAGGCATTATTTCTGTGTATCCTCCGTCTTCTCACCGAAACAGGTCCCACGCGGTCAGAGCCGGCCATTACCCCTGTGAGGTGCTGGGAAGCCACTATGCCCATCCACTGTGAACCTGTGGATTCTCTGCCTATCACCCCTTACTAATATGTTAAGAAGATTCACGGGCGTCAGTTGGAGCGACCTATAATACCAGGCGTAGAAACAGTACTGGTATGTTTACAGATGGAACACCCCTCTCTACCCACCCAGGGCGAAGTGTGAACGAGGGGCCTGATATGTGTGCCTAGAAATCACAAGGAATCCCATACTTGCAGGTGTGGAGTATAACCGGGGTGTGGTGAGGTGATGTTACGGTGGTGAGATCGTGCTATAATGTTTAATAATCTAAGGTGCTATATTCCAAACGAATGGGGCAGTCTGATGTGTTAGGTATTATGGTAAGAAGGGATGACAGAGGTATGGTCACTGATTGTTATGAGCAATAAGTATGTGGATATCACGCAATTAATGTAAGACGTCTGTTGTTGAGCAGTGTAACTAGAATCATAGTTGTTCTTCTGAGGAAGGCCAACTCTTCTTGTATTTTGACGGAATGCAATATGTGTTATAAGGAATAAATTAGTTAAGACATGTTCTTGTTTCACCCTTCTTTCCCTTATCGATCTGGTCAATGAAAAACCCAACCCAATGCCTAGTTCACTCTGCCCGCTACCTAACGAGCTACATACTGTCCAGAGGGGGTCCGGTGGCAGCGACCTTTAACATCAAGATATATTAAGTTATCCCCCTTAGGATTAGTGACCCCAGAATCTGGCAGTATACTGTGCCATGGGTTTAGAGTCCTGGCCTGAGACACAAATGAGAAAGGTGTTATCCAGTGTGACCCAACCAAACCTGGTAGGTACCCAGGCCTCAATGTGGGTCAGTGACCTGTGCCCGGGTGGGCTAATCCCCGTAATTTTTTTTTTTGTTTTTTTTGTTTAGGAGTTCGGGATTGACGGTTAATCTGAAAGTCAGTTAATCGAGGGTCAGTTAATCGAGGTTTTTCTGTAAATGAATAACTACATTATCTTAGAATGAGAGCAAAACCAGAAACTAACCGTGCCTTTGTAGAGATACATTTTGGGGTCTATGAAGATGAGCTCTGAAGCATGACGAAGACGGATGTGCTGATTTTCTGTGGGGGCAGCATCCAGGGCTGACACTGGTATACCCTGGATGGTGCAGTTGCTGGTCTTCTCGTTGATCATGTACTGTATACCTGAACCAGTGAGAGGATGGTAGAGCCAAGAATAGACATACATTGTGTTTTTATTAAAGGGTTGTTGAAACAGTTAAGAAACATTATGGAGAACAAATGATGCAGGTACTCTACACAAAGGTGCAGAATTTAATACTGTACATATTTAGGTAATTAATGCACACCTCTGCACCTTATTACAGGAGTAAGAACTGACCTGTCTTGAAGTCATGGATAACTCTGTAAGTTTCAGTGGTGAAGTCTGTAAGCCCTGGGATGCTGAGGAGAAACATGCCATCTGCATGTAGGTGTGGTAGATATGTGAACGACACCAGCTTCTCCTCAGACTCATAATACTGTGACTCATAAGCAATAGTTCCCAGGTTCTGGTGAAGGAAAAAAATAAAAAAAATAATGAAAAACAAAGTTAAGCACAAAGTGTTCGTTTTACCTCATCACATGTAAAGATTAACTGGAATGAATATGACAAAGTGATATAAATGATTTGTTTTGCTTTGAAAAGAGAAGGGAACACTTGACATATGCTTTGACAATACTGTACCACTAAAATATAAGACATGTACAACAGATTTACCTCTATCACTGTCTCCATTGTCAGGGAAAACTGGTTAGAAAGTTTGGGCAGGAACTTCCTCTTAAAGGCAGGGCAGAACAAGCCAGGTGCAGTGTTGACCAGAGTGTGGGCCGGGTCAGTGACCAAAGCCCACGACTTAACCTGGTATTGTAACGATAAAGGTCCACGAGGCAAGTTGAACACCCGACCTTCCGTGATAAATAAATGAGACGAGTTATTGACTTAATCTTATATGACACTACAGCATTACCAAACAGGAATTCATCATCTCCAAGGTTAAATGCAAGGAAATGTACAGTACATGGTAGTCATACAGTTTAATATTTTTTTTTATCATCATATTTAACCTACCTATTAAAGCATTCCAAAATATAGCATTTAGCTACTAGATGCATCATAACAATGCCCTGTGCACACCTGATAACAATGACTTCCACGTCATTATCTCACAGTTCTTATCTGTGATGGCTCACTCTCCCAGGATGGTCCCCTCAGAGGGCTATTACTATACTTTTCTTTTAACTTCTCTACTCCACCTGTAATAAACCAATGCAGGACCTTCTTAAGGATACCTCCAGGTGGACAGTCTCTATACCACCACACATAGTACAAAAGTTCCCATCTCTAAGGAAAAGACTAATGATGAAGAGGTACAATAATAGATACACTTCTTACCTGCTCCCTTCACAGTGAAGGACAGAGGTGCTAGAAGACCTACAGCAGTGCGGGTGTAGAAAGCTTCCACAACCATGTCCTGCTCTCTTGACTGCCACATGACCATTTCCTTTCCATCTGTGCCTCCAATCCACTCCTGTTGGCAGCAGTCACACACATTACTGTACAGTGAGAGCTTTGTTATAGAAAGGGAAGTGGTGATTAAGTTAATGTATGCTCATTACAACCAATTGTACCACATGAATACAAGTATAGAAACATAGTTGAAAAATTCCTGGACCCCGACCTCTGTTATTTAACGAGATTACCCATTTTGGTTACAGGGTACCGAGGTTTACGCCCTTATACTGAACTCTGAGCATCGCTGAAAGCTCTGTAAAAGCACTACATGAGGCTGTATGATGTTTAAGGGAATGTCACATATTTGCCGACTTGTTTTTAAGTAAGAAATTGATTTACTTATTGTAAGGTATTTAATCATAAGGATACTGTGGTAAGATACTGTACTGTGTATGAGGAATATTTTATAACTTTCATCTTAAGTATAGTAAAAAATTTATTTGCTGGGTTCCGAGTTAAGGAAAACAGTTCCAGGAATAATGAAATAAGTAATTATACCTGTGAAGAATTGGCCTTCATTGTACTAAGATGATCAAGGACTGTGCCCAGCGCAACGTACGGCCGGCAGAAGCGATTGTTACAGAAGCAATTTTGGGGCAGAGCTTGATAGCGTCTACACTTCACACCTGTGTCACCAGGGCAACAAAGTATAAAAATAAATAAAAAAATAAAATAAAACATTAGGAATAAGTCATTGCAGTTATAGTGATATCATGATTATTGTAACATCCATTTGCTACAAGTACTGTAATGTACTTGTTTCACAACTTCCAAATGTTTCATTATCACAAACTTGTACTGTGTCCTCCCCACCACACTTCCTGCATCACCACTTACCCTCCAGCAAGAAGCCCTCTGCATTGTCAATGCTGTACACACAGGAAACATTAAGTTTGTCAGCCGTGATGGTATGGCTCGCCCAGCTGTCTCGTTGGCGCTCCCTCACGGTGAAGCTTTCATTATTGGGAACGTCGATCACCTCTACCAATAGTTCGTATTGCTGAGGACAGAAAGTACGCAACATGTATGACTGACAAAATTTTTTAAATATATTTATTTTAGTTCCCTGATGATGTTAGTTAGCATGCATCCAATAATTAACTGATCACATACAGGAGACACCTGAAGGGCACAAGAAAGGAGGATAAATGACAGTGTCCTGCATGACAACTGTAGGAGCATCATGCTGACAAAGACCAGAACCAAGTACAGTACACGCTAGGCGGGCCACATTACCCGTAATGATAACATTAAAGAACAGTACAGTACTGTACCAGACCGGCCACTCTAAACTCACTTAAAGAATGACAAATGTAATGCTACTGGGCAACAGAAGTAGTACTGTACCAAGATACTCTTAACCCCTAAACTGTGACAAGCATCATACAAGATTTTCACACCAGTCAAGCTAAACTGGCCTCAGCAGGACTTTCAGTTACCTACAGTATCAATCATGAAAGACAGGGTGCATCCTACCCAGCCTTGGTTACTTGGCCCGACATGCTCACTGAACACTCCACCATGATAGAGCAAAAATAGATAAAGGAGGATATTTTTCTCCATATTTCATACTTCTGCTGCTTCTCCCTAATCATGAATACCACAATACTTCACTGTACTGTACTGATATTGCAAATCTTGAAGCATCATTGGACATTTAAATACTATATGCGGAGTTTAATGCGAGACAGTTTTAGGCTTACAGATACTTTCATCTCTATAACAAATCACTGAATCATCCTCAAAAAAGTTATAAAAAGAACTGCAATTCATTCATAAGCTGTATTCCCAATTTGTGGCTTACAGATGGAAGTGACGGTACAGGAAGGGACAGTTGGGTAGGCGGTGCTGGTGAAGTGGGCGGTGGGCGGGCAGGCCTTTGAGTCTTCCTGATAGTAGGAGTTGATCTGAGTATTGGCGTGTCCTTGTTGGTCGAGTCATCGTCTGGTTCACCTGTTTAATAAAAATCACTCTCAACCTAAACTACTCGTATATACTTTCAAAGTGGTAGAGATGAATGGGAACCGAGTGCTTGGTATGTAGACCTGTTAATGGTGCTATATATGAGTAGTGTTGTGTGCTCTTATACATGTACACACAGTCATGGTGTAAGTGGAAAATGTACCGAAGTTTAACAGTACAAAATGAGTAAAGCTAGGGAGTTGACCCCAGTAGTTGGGTGTTCCTGATATTATTCGTAAAATATAACTTCATTTTATTATTTTAATAAACCATTTTATTTGTATGTTAGGAGTATTATTTACCTGAAGTATTTTACCGTCATTCTTTTCCATTGCTCGATACCAGAATTACAATGTACCCACGTGCCTTAACCCTCGAGCCACGCTACCAAAGGTCAGAGATTATGAAATACTGTAACTATGAAGTAACATACCGGTAACTAAACTATAACTACCATCTATACTTTATGAATAAGAAAAATAAAGAAAAATAAAGATTGAAGAGTTTAAAAGTTAACAGCAATGGGATAAATTAATAAGAAAATACATCAAATAATTCCCTCCCTTATAGTAGTAACTTAACCCACGATGATCATTCAAATAGTGGCGAGAAAGGGTACGCGTTCTGGAATGTCACCAGGGGCATAAGGGTCCCCATGACTGGGACACTACAGCAGGCAGTCATCCCAATAGGGCTGTAGTCCTCTAGCCATAAGGAAACTGGGAGAGAGGTGTCCAACACAGATAAGCAAGGGGAGCCTCATAGCGGCGAGGCATCCAAGGATATTCCCACGGATATACATTTTTTATAATCTCTCGTAACTCGTAATATTGTTGCTACAGTAATTGCATACAGTATATTAAAATACTGTACAAGAAAAATATAAATTTTCGCCGGAAACGCAACAGAAAAAGTGTTTTAGAATTGTCTAAATTCCCGACTCCAAAACATAAAACCCTAAAATTAACTGGATAACCAAAACAATTTGGGTTAATATTGACGACTGATCAGCGTTATTTGTTTGGAGGTTTATTTTCTTACATTATTTTCATGAGTGAGTTCTGATATGATAATCGTTTCTTGTGTAAATGCTTTGTTTGGTAGATAATTAGGCGCCTTGGCATCCACTACTCTGACTTCTCAGTGGTAATGCTGTAGTGACGTCTCGTCCCACGATGTAAACAGCTAATCATATTGACGTATTTCAAAGCACTCTGCCGCCCGGGGACACCGATGCTCTGTGTATGCTTATTAACTGTTCAGTACGGACTGCTGCTCTCATATCCACAAAAAACGCAAAATTACACCATATCACAATGCTTCTGCTGCTTGTTTTTCATATCAAATAGGGTTAGTTTAGGTTTAACTTAGAAATGGTGACTTTTTCACACATTTTCACAAACTACGACAATGTTCACTATAAAACAGTGAAATTGCGGCTTTTTTTAACCGTTTCCTATGAAAAATCGGCTGCTGCTCAGTCGTCAAGAATTACCAAAGTTCGCCCAAGGCAGGTTAAAATTATAAATAACCACTTTTTAACACATTTGCCCAAACTACAAAACAGTGAAATTGCCAAATTTTTATTTTTCATGAACAATCAGCGATGGATATGTCAACAATAATTACTTCACTACTACTACACACTAATACAGGGGTGGATCCAGGAATATAAAGAGGGGGCAAGAAGTTGTGGGTGGAATAACATGACAAGCACAGGTAGCCCACCCACCTGGAGGGTTTTGGGGGTGCTTTAATTCCCCCACCCCCAAGATTTTTTTTTTAATCCGACTATTATTATGGGTATTTTGCAGTCATGCGCACTTGATATTAGGGGATATTCTGATGTCAATAATACTTTTTACTATACAAAAAATGGCTGAGTACAATACTGCATTAAAGAAAAAGTAGTGGAACTTTCTGGTGAAAAGGGAGATCCAGACCCCCCACAAGACACCCCTGGAACCGCCCTTCTAATACATTTTAACACCAACACTCACCAACACTAACAGAGGTTGTAACTTGAGGTGACTGGAGAGGTGTCCTGGTGGTGGGGGTGTTGAGTGTTGATGGAGGTGTGGCATGTCCCTGGGGCGAATGCTCATCAACCACCAAGGCTCCCCCCATACACACCCCAAGCACAAGTATCACCAGCGTGTCCACCCTCATGGCCTGTTTAGAGATTTGTATGGGGTTTTAGTTTCTGTAATCAGAGGAATCGTAGGGATTAAGTTAGGAGTCTGCAATAGGCCGGTTGGCCTGTGCATGGCAGCTCCTGTCGAGAGTTACTACCACTCTCTATCATCCATGAATCTATCTAGCCTCCTTTTGAAACTTTCCAGAGTTCCCGCACTTACTACAAAGTTGCTAAGCTTGTTCCACTCGTCCACCACCCTATTTGTGAACCAGTTTCTTCCTATCTCTCTCCTAAACCTAAACTTATCCAACTTGAATCCGTTGCTCCGAGTCCTATCCTGCTCGGATATTATAAGAACTTTATCTATATCCCCTTTATTGATTCTTTTCACCCACTTAAATACTTCTATCATATCT
Organism: Homarus americanus; assembly: GCF_018991925.1. Lineage (NCBI taxonomy): Eukaryota > Metazoa > Arthropoda > Malacostraca > Decapoda > Nephropidae > Homarus > Homarus americanus. The sequence goes on along the minus strand of NW_024747582.1, from coordinate 1,070,770 downwards.
CCCCGCACTCTTCGTCTTTCTAGGGAATGCAAGTTAAGTTTCTTTAACCTATCCTGATATGGAAGGTTTCTAAGTCCCGGAATCATTTTTGTCATTCTTCGCAGCACCGACTCTAGTGAATTTGTATCCATTCTATAATAGGGGCACCAGAACTGAACCGCATAATCGAGGTGTGGCCTGACTAGCGCAAGATATAGTTGCAATAAGACCTCTGCACTCTTATTACTTACACTTCTAGATATAAAACCCAATACTCTGTTTGCCTTATTTCGAACATTAACGCAGTTTTCTAGGCCGTAGGTCCGGGCTTACAAGTACCCCTAGGTCTCTTTCACAAGTCGACTTCTCTAGGTTGATGTTATTAAGGCTGTATACACTGACAGTATTTGTTCTTCCAATATTAAGTACGCTGCACTTGCTGGTGTTGAATTTCATTTGGCATTTTTCAGACCACCCCTGCAGTTTATTTAGATCCTCCTGTAATGCATTTGCAACCTGCCCTGAATTAATCTGCAGCCCTATTTTGGTGTCATCCGCAAACTTGCTTATGTCACTGCTGATCCCAGTATCTAGATCGTTTATGTAGATTATAAACAAGCGTGGGCCTAGTACTAACCCCTGGGGAACCCCATTGGTTACACGGCCCCACTCAGATTTAACACCATCCATGCAGACCCTATGCGTTCTATCGGTGAGCCATGATTTTATCCAATTTAAAACTTTCCCCTCGATACCATGAGCCTTAATTTTTCTCAGAAGCCTCTGATGCGGTACTCTGTCAAATGCTTTGCTAAAGTCTATGTAAATAACATCGTAATTTTCGTCATTATCTACTACCTTGAAGACTTTCCTAAAAAACGTCAGCAGATTTGTTAGACAAGATTTTCCCTTTGTAAACCCATGTTGAGAGTCGTAAATTATGGCGCCGTGAACCTCTACTGGGGACTATATATCGTTCGATCGATTGATCTATCGATCGATCCATCCATCTATCTATCTATCGATCTATCTATCTATATAGTCTTAGGTGGTGGACCAAAACCATTCGTGTGAAGTATTGCATCAGCCATCAACACACACAGGGTTTTCCTTTATAACATTTAGTATGGACAAATATCAAAATGTTTTTCGACAACTTTTCCAAACTAATATTAATATAGATAATCGCATCAAAAATCAATGGAATGAGGAAAGGAAGAGACAACTGACTGATACGCTTGGCCTGATCGAACTACTGTAAACAGCATGATCCTGTGACGCCAACTAATTTAATGTTTATCTGCCTAATTCCATATTATGGCTCCTCCATCCGTTCACATAATATCACCCAACAATCACTTTCAACACTGGTGAGCAAATTGTTACTAAAACATGAGCTACACAATTGATGAAATAAGATATAGTTACACGTTTCAGATATAGCGTCCACCGAGACCCGTTTACACAAGAGGCAGTGCACCTTTCATAATGATTAAAATACAACTAACAATGGCTAGATCCCCGAAACTATAATATAATATAATTAATATATATATATATATATATATATATATATATATATATATATATATATATATATATATATATATATATATATATATATATATATATATATATATATATATATATATATATATATATATATATATATATATATATATATATATATATATATATATATATATATATATATATACAGTATATGCAAGTAAATCACTGTAGGTGCGCGTTATCTAGGTATATGCTGATAACCACAAGGAAAGAAGAAAACACGAAGTTCCCAAGCGCTTTCGTGTAATTCACATCTTCGGGGGTGAGTACAGACTATGGAGAAGTACAAAACAAGGTGTATATATACAGAGGAGGGTGAGATCAGGTCCACATTGGTCAGGTATTAGGTAATGACCCTACTAATCTTTAAATGGCACCGCAACGGTCGGTAGTCAGGTCAGAGGGTAAGGTGACCCAACCTTCTCACCTGGTTACAAATCTTAATTACAAAATTGTCCAGTTTGTACACGCCATTACTCAAATTCAACATGAATTTGAGTTATGGCATGAATGGTGTGTAAAATTAATAATACCAACCGTTTTTCCGCCATGCTAAATCCCTCCAAGGACTGGTAACGACCGTAATTCTTATTCCCGAAATATTTCCGTCAATCTCCACTTCACAAACTGGTCCTCTCAGCTTGGCAGAGTTGGTATTTCAGGAAACAGCCACTTAACGGCAAAACGAAGACCAATCAACGTTAAGTCGTCTTATTATGCACCTCAACCTCCTGACATACAGGCAATACTTGCCGGTTACACTAAAAATTTATTTCTTGTAACATCCACGTCTTTCTATACTTACTGCACCTCGTCTTATGACTAACCAGTCCATGTGCCAACTTGCCAACACAAACTCCCGGAGTTGGTCAGGATCCTTTACGAAGATGGATAACTTACCTTATGCCAAAGAAGCAGATGTAGCCGCCATGAAAATTACCTGCAGTACCCGTCTTCTTCCCTCCCTCGATAAAATAATAAAAATAGAAATATAAGTTGAGAGGAATCAACACCACTAAAAACTTGAAAAGGAAATAATGCAAGCAAATATTAGAGAATCCAAACGTCTATATTTGGTGCTAAAACAGTAAAATTAAAAGGAGTTTGTAGAACCTATAGAACTCCATTTAGGGTTTAAACTGTAATCTAAAAGAGTGGCTATAAAAAAATTGAGATTCCGGTTGTTAATCCTAAATCAGATAAAAATTATGACAAATAACCCATCATAAAAGAAATTAAATTCCTTGAACAGATGCTTTAGTGCAGTGATTCTCAAACTGGTCCGTGAAAAGTTTTTGATAAATAGTGTAGTGCGGTTTACGTTTGCGAGAGATTTGGCGATTCCAATTCGCAGGATATTTTGGATTTGGGTTGAGAGGACAAATGTTTTGGACTGATTTATTCTTTGATTATTGACAATATTTACATGCGTCATGGTATATAAGGGGTCCTTGGTTGAAAACAGTTTGAGATTCCCTGCTTTAGCGCATACAAATTTCTGGAGAAAACGTTTCGCCTGCTCCCACTTCCCATTGGGAGGTATTGGGAACTGCCCAATACCTTGCCACAAAAGACAGGCGGCCTGTGGCTCCATATTTGACGACGTACAGAAATCGTAGATGCTTGAATCTAATGCCATTCTATCAGGGGTTTTGTTTACATATTTTTACCCCATAATTTCCTTCCCCCATGACCTGCCCACTAACAAGTGATTTATGATCGTAAATATTGGAAAGCAAAAAAAATACTCGGTGAAAATATTAAATTGTTGTTTCTTCTAAAATACTTACCATCACCAAAACAAAAAGTAAAATATAAACGAATTCCATAAGCGTTTTCTGGTGTTAGTGCTGTCAAAAGAGCATTTTATTAAATATAATGGAAATGAAGGGAGGCGGCGAGACAAAAAATTAATTGAACTTTTACCTCATATTCGTCCCATTCAATCACTCGTTTTCAATATTCCAGGTCTTCGCTTCTCTACTCTAGGATGATATGAATGAGGATGAGACTGTAAACAGAGATGTTTTCAGGAACTAAAATTTTACTTAATATTTATGGTCAAACATCAAGCCTTTCTTGGTTACCTCATGAGTAGATGAATTATATATGAATTCATAATAAATAAGTTATGGTATATACACTAGCATAATTCTATAACATGGGAATAAACAAATAAAATTGGCTGTAGGTACGGTAGATGCCACAACACTATGACGCAGTTATCGATTAGACTGAATCACAGCATCTAGGAAGCTTTTATACTCTGTCCTGCCATAATTACACTGTCTACATGTACAGACACGATAACATAATCACCTTTTATCTACGGTTTTCTTTCTTGCAACTGTAAAATCTTTCTTGGGTGATATTTTCCCTAAACACAAAGGACAAATTCGGACAATGCGGGAGAGATGAAGGTTTGAGTCGTCTGCTCCCCGCCGTCCTCACTCACAGGCGCCATCTCTCGCACAAACCTCGTACTAACATTTACAATCGAAGGACCGTCAGATCTGTTTTATCATGTTAGCTTATTATATATTTATCCAATACTTAGACTTAAAAGCAAGATATTTATAAGTTTATAATGAAACTTAAATGAAATATATAAGAATATTTTTAAGCTGTATGCTAGCATGAAAGTCAGGGAGACTTGTCATTTATCAAGACAATTTTAAATGTTACATAAATTATTTATGGCTTTTGGGAATAAGAAACGTATATTGTATTTGACCAATATTTAATATAAATCAAATATTCTGATTGGAACGTATATTGTCATCCCGCTAGTCTGTTATTATGAAATGGTGGTTGTTTTAATTTAAAGCGTCACATTTTTTTTTAAATTGTCATATATAACATGTTTTCTCAGTACAACCTAAAGCATATTGTGTTCATCATTGTCAAAATAACATCATATCTAAACACGATGCACTTATTGGTTTGTTTAATCATTTAAGATCAACTTTGAAAATTTTCCAAAAATTTAAATTTAGTCATGCTTGTTATGAAAATTAAATGAAAATTCACTCCACAACCATCAAATACTCCCCCTAACCACCAAATACCTCCAAAACCTAACCTAAGCCACCAATCTTAATCTCCCATTTTCACCCACTCCATTATTAGTCATATTTTCACCCTTTCTCTCCACAAACTGTTACTACTCTTGGCCTCATAGGGTGTAACAAAATCACAAATTCAATTTCTCTTTGTACTATACAGTAGGTCCAAGGAATAGATCCCACCAAATTCATCACCTCATTACTACGGGGTAGCCTATATTGAAATTCATGAAGTATGTTTAATTAAAAAAAATATATAAACAAACAAACACTAAAACAACAATAATACGACAAGATGTTTGAAAGTGGCTGAGTACGACTGAAGGTCCAACTTTATCACACAATATCAAACAAAACAAACCACAATAGTCAAATGCCAACTCCCAAAACATAAGAGAGAGAGAACATTACAGCTGTGCCTAGACTGACTACCAGCTGGTCACCGACGTCACCTTTTACCGCCAAATACTGACGTAACATATCCCGATTAGCTAGGACATAAAACTATATTTAAATTACCCTACTGACATTAATTCCACATGTTTAGCCTATGTACAAACCTAATGTAATAAAACAACACAATAAAACATAATACAATGTAATAAACAAAGTTAATAAGGGCTCAGTTGGTGTGGGCAAGTAGTGAGGGAAGCTGCCCGAGACACCCACACACCATCCTAAACAAAAAATTTTATACAAAAAACAGAAACTAACAGCGGACACTCGTAACAAGACCAATCATGACAACATTACATTAGCAGTTCCTCTCTCAGTAACAAATATGCACATTAACTTGCCCCTCTGTGTTATAACTTTCAACAGCACTTTCATAATTTCTCAATTGTTCAGAATGTATTCACTCAATCATAATCTTTTCCAGTGTAAAGAATTTAACTAAACAGGCAACACAAACAGGCTCCATCAATAGTGTACTATTTATTGCAAAAAATTCAGTACAGGGTACAGTAATTACTTCCATATAATTTTTCAACTGAGGCAAAGTAACACAGCAAATTTACATTATAATTGAATAATGAGAATTGATACTTTCATATTGTATTACCAAAATATATTATCAACCCGCTATACGGTGTACAGTACTGTACCTTTTAATATAATTTATTTACTTAATTTGGTGCTGACAACAAAAACCACTTGAAACTATTTTTATACTTTTACATAAATAAATTCAACTACCTTGACCCACACTAATCACATATACTGTGTGTGATATATATATATATATATATATATATATATATATATATATATATATATATATATATATATATATATATATATATATATATATATATATATATATATACAGTATTATTTGCACTCTACAGTTTCTTTATAGGGACATATTTTATTTCTTTCACCTTTCACTAATATTAACTTTAAAATGACTAAACTTTGTAATGCATCTTATTTAGTCACAACACAAGCACTCTTTGACTTAGGTAAGGGTTATGTTCCAAGAAACTTTGTGTAACATCCGATTTTACTCAGTAACTACAAGTGGGTAGCTTACCTATTGAACATACATAGTACAGTGTACTTAATACAATACCTAGTGCAAACCTTAAAGATGTACTACGTAACTACAGAACAGAACATTATCATTATGTTTGCATTGAATTGAGATAAAATAAACTACAGTACAATATTAACAGATCATAGCTAATTAATTTAATATTTACGGAACTAGTACATTACCAAAATTCCTAATGATGATTTGGTAATTTAAAGGGACAGTGATGTTACTACCACATATATCCCAGTAGTAGGAGAGAAGAGCAAGGTACAGTAAACCTCTCTGTAGGGACATTAGGCTCATCAACACTCATCCAAAGTGCGTCGTGACCACACATGGTAGTACCCGAGTTTGCCCGTATGTAACACTATGCACAAAATCTACGCATCTCAGGCATCTTCATCGTTTTTAATGGGACTTATACAGAAAGTCAAATTAACGTAAGTCGGGTGTTACATAACCCGAGGAGTGTCTATGTACTGTAAAGACAACCAGCTGTGACCACAACCCAAGGAAAACTACTGTACCAAGTGAAGAGTGTTAAGGTGTTCAGAAGGAAAAGGTTCAATGTAAGTACTTTACCATGTTAGGTGTACCACCATGGAAGATGCACCCCTATACTGTACCATGTTAGGTGTACCACCATGGAAGATGCACCCCTATACTGTACCATGTTAGGTGTACCACCATGGAAGATGCACCCCTATACTGTACCATGTTAGGTGTACCACCATGGAAGATGCACCTCTAACTTAACAGGGAATATCAAGATAATAATATTAATTGAAGCAGCGGCGCCTTCCTTGTCAGTACTGTACTGTGCTATTGAATCTTGTTATCCTTTACTGTATGTCTTAAATAACCTTACATTATGGTTTTTACCTGATAGACAATTATTAATGAACTGGAGGTTTTTATCCATTTTGGTCAGGGTTTATACTGTACTGTACTATAGGTGTAAAAACTCACATGTTATAAGACACAGAGACAACAGGTAAAATTTGTTTATATCTATCAATAGCATTTGTATTGTATTCCTTTGATCACTTGCTGTGGCTCTAACTACAGCATTAAACATAAAAAAATTTCACATACACGGTTTTATATAAATACAGTACAGTATTAACTTTACAATTAATATAACATTCTAGATTGCCCAGTTAACACACACACTTGTATAAAGTAATGTTCCATAGTCTGGGTGCTGAAGTTAACCAAGACACACACAAAGCAAGTTGAACATAACCCTATTATCTGCACTTAGAAACCAGTAAATATTGTACAGCCAGGCTACAGCTTGTTGACAGATGGCAACTACCGTAATCTAATTCTTATGATGTTTTCTTTCTTTTTTGTAACTGTTATCCAAGGATTCTAAACATTTCAAGTTAAACTGACAGAGTGCGACACATTCACCAAAGGTAACACAAGAAACACAAAAATGCTAATAAAATACAAATTCATAACAGTGGGTAACAACTGGCAACAACCACTGGTCAGGCTGTGAGAATGAATAATTTATTTTTAATCCTTCAACTCTTATTAAAAAAAAAAACTAATTCAACATTGGGGGATGGAAATATTGTACTGAAAGAACCAAAGGTGATGTGTTAGGTGATGTCTTGTTTTATTTAATTTAACTGATTTAAAGTATTCTCAATTATGTACTTATGTTTGTATTATAATCAAAACTTTCATGACATAGAAAGATGTACAATACAATCTTCAAAACGCACAATATAATATTTCTCAAACACAGTTAGTATATTATTCATTTTACATAAAACAAAAACAAAAAAACACAGGCAATAATGAGAACAAAACACTGCCCAGAGCTTCACCAAAACATGACCTCCTTTTATTAAGAAACAGAGGAAATAAAATTTTTATGAAACTAAAATTAGACATAATTAGACGTTCAGCACTGAGGAGGATATGACACACACCTCTTGGTGTCATTCATTACCACCTCTTAATACAATAAATTTATGAAAATAGGTGTACAGCATATACAGTAGATGGATGAACTGGCTCTTATCAAAACACATTTTATGAACAGAAGTACAGTACAGTACAGTACAGTCGTGTATAAACACTTTTGAGTAATAGAGTGAGCTGATATCTCAGCCCACGACCCTCAATATTAACTTGGTAAGATTCAAAACTAAATAAAAAGTATTTCATGTATTTACATTGATTAATATATAATTTATGATCATACTGTACAGCTCCTCCCCGACTTACGACCTACTCGACTTGCGACCTGCCTCAGTCGTACCAAAATTTAGTTAAATTACGTATTTTCGAGTCCCACAGACAAAATTTTCATTTGTAATTCACTTTAAAATGGCTGGCAAGCTTAAAAGTGAGTGTTTTGTGATGCTGAGAAGAAAAAGAGACATCCATTTTAGATTTTCTATGTACAGTTGAGTCTTCATTTACTCGGTCAATTGAACCTGTGGAGGCCCACTTAAAATGAGAAACGCATAAATGAAATAACAGAACATATGGGATTAATTGAAATAGAGACTGGGCCGACCCCCAAACTCCACTTTTTCCTGACACAATACCTACGTTGTAGTAAAAATAACATCTTAATTTTATGATGGTATGCACACATAATTAATACTTAAGAGAAATATCAATAATATTAGGTTTTTTAACACTTACGTTAGTAGAAAAGATGGCTGGGCACACTGGGATGGGGAGTTGGTTCCGAGGCAGAGGGCAGATTATTGGCCCTCACCTGTATCACTTGTATCAATTGTATCACTATCCACCACATAGGCTTGCAGGGCCTCTATGTCAAACCCCTCAAAGTCTATATCCTCACTATCACTATCACTGACTTGGGCCAGCAGTGGTGGGTGGCAGGTGAAGAACTCGGTAATGTTTTGATGACTGGGCGACCTTGTGCGCACCCTGCCTGCGCCGCTTCCCGCGTAAATGACCAAATTTACCGCATAATTAAAGCATTTCATTCTGGAAAAGCACCGCGTAAATGACCAACAAGTTAACCAAAACTGCGTAAATCCAGACTCAACTGTATTATTTAAGCATTTCCGACTTACGACCTGGATTTGGGTCCCTAACCCCGTCGTAAGTCGGGAGGAGCTGTATATGTATACTGTCCAGTATTTCATTCTGGAGTCATCTGGGAACTGGTGGCGAGGAGGGGAGAGTGTTGGTCTGTCATCTGGTAATCACGGCAGGTGTGGAAAAAGACCGTAAAAAGTGATGATGATGACAATATCATTGTCTCCGAAATGTTCAGACTACAACGACACACTTTGATGCTCATGTAAACAAAGATGGCAATGCTTCAAGCACCATTGGTAGAGTCTTTATCTTTACATAAAAAATCTTAATAGGAAAACTGCTTTTACTCTGCCCAATTTTCTTTATTCTTGAAGAAAAAAAAAAAAAACTTTTCTTATATAGATATTTTTTGTTAGGTGGCTGGATAACCCGAACTGTTGCACTGTCCGTAAATACTGTATTACTGTCAGTGGCTTTCCCACTCAAAGGTTAAGTTTTGGCATGTAAGGCACAGGGTAAGTTTTGGAGACTTTTGTGGGGGAAAAAGTGGGTCTTGTAAGGTGGAATAGAATACAGTACAGTGGTCCCTCGGTTAATGAGCGCCTCGGTTAACGAGATTTCGGTTAACGAGTTACCTTCCATATGATTCTTAACTTCGGTTAACGAGCAATCCCTCGATTAATGAGTTTCTTACGAGCCGACCTCCACATGTTTTAGCTTGCATTTGGCGGTCCACCAGCTGTAGTATTAGTCCGCCAATACAGTAATCAATTCTAGGGCTTAAATTCCTTACCCTTTTAGTAAATATCAAGAAGTTTATACTATTCAATCATTTTAAAAGTTTAATATTAAATTTTTTAGTCATTTTAACAATTATTGAACATAATTGAAGGTAGGGTCACTAGTTTGTGGCACGCCATCCAGCCTGCCAACACAGCATACAGGTGTCAGTCTTTGTGTCTTTTCAGTGGAGGTAACATCTTGCTTGAGACTCTCTTGAACTAAACGCTTTTTTTCTCTGTTTGCAAGCAAATTATTGGTCATTTTGAAATTTATTTTACATATTGACAATATATAATGCAGTGCAGTGTTGATTTAAAGAAAATAATCTTGAATTACACCAAGAGAACTAAAATTTTATGGGTGAAATGGCACCATGGGGTGACTTCTCTTCCACCCCAATGCCTTCTCTTCTCCCTTCTCCTCCACCCCCATTCTAATTCCCATCATCATCATCATCATCATCCAGGAGCCTTCTACATACACACCTCAAAGTAAGTGTACTTTTCTACCTTTTTTGTTGTATTTAGGCAATTTTCGGTGAGCTGGAACCAATTACCCAAAAACCCATTGAAACAATGGTTCCGGTTAATGAGCAACCTTCTAGAACGGATTGTGCTCGTTAACCGAGGGACCACTGTATCTGCAGATGATGTACATTACCTCTGACATGTGGTACTACAGTACTATAAAATGTACATATTGGTGGATGTATGTACAGTACACAAAATGTAAGGTAAGGGGAGGCTGAGTACAGTATGTCATTAGTTTCTCTAATTAACAATTCATAATCATGTTTATAGTAATATACAAAAAAATAAATATTTCATTCTGGGGATCACATCCTCAAGGAGAGTTGTAAAGTGCTTTGAAATGATTCAATTAATGTTGAAGTAAGAAACAGTGTACAGTAGTCTTCACTGTCTAGTGCAGTACCCACACTGTTTTTAGTGTAATAACATGGAATGTCTTTTATGTTTCAGTTCTACAAGAAGCATTAAATATTTTTTAATACCCTATGTTCCATTAAATTAGTTTTTAAAGGTTTAATCAATATATATCAAACAGAGACAGTCAATCAGCTGTTGATTATATAGTTTCCCCAGCCCCTAAAAGATGGCAGCATGAGTGGGCATGTCATCTGTTAGCAGATGTTTCACATTACTGTACAGTAATAATATTTAATACTTCCTGTACAATATTTTATTACCCCCCTGAAATGTTGAAGGTGTCAATATGACATACAATATGGGAATAATAAGGACTACTGTACTGTACTGTACTGTCTTCACACAGCATGACAGTGTCAGCCTCACTAACTAACTCCTCATTGGAATTATTAGAACATAAACAAAACAAAATTATCTTACATCACAACACAATGAGCTTTGAGATTTTTTTTTCATGAAAGAAACACCGAGACAAAAATGCATAAAAACAAAATAACAAAAACTTGAGTGTAAATAGGATAATGTATCCACTTAACTGCTCCTCCAGCCACCAAAACACAGGAGAGGGAATAAAGTCTGTGTGCAAGAGACTTAAATCCACAGTACAAGTTGGCACTGATCCCATTACCTGACAGTGTACCATAAGTGGTTATACTGGAGTTAGAAAGAACAGCTAATTATTTAACCTCTAGCTCCTTATTTATATTTTTTCTTGGTTGTTTTGCTGCCTGTACAACATGAGTTAATATCAAAAACATTCAGGTACCCTGCACAAATTAAAGCAATAATTGATATACATTATGCCAGGGGGTGAACACCTACTGTACTGTGTCTTTGTACGTGAAGGAAACCTTCCTATGGTGACCAGTTTATCTGTATAATTCTTCCTTTATAAAGTTATATTCCTATAACAGGATACAGTACAGTATATGCTTTCCATAAACTACATAATGGCAACGTGATAAGTAATTATGGTAAAACTACATTAAAAACACTCTTTACAAACATTACTTTTTAACTATAATAACTATCTATACATAAGTTGCTTACTTCTACTATATCTTGAAAGATATTGCAGTTATCATTGAAACTATTTTCTTTGGTACATTCATATCCACAATAACTACCAAGTGCTTAACCCTTAAGCTTCGGGTTAGGGTGCTGCTGGCAGTAACCCCCCCCCGGCGGTTAAATCGAGAAAAAAAATCAACTTTTCCAAAAATAATAAAAAATAAATAAATAAATAAGAAATAAATACAAAAAATAAATAAAAGAAATGGAGGGAAAATAGGCAGATAATTCTGGAACATCACCCGGGCCTAAGGGTTAAAGTAATTGACAACATGAAAATTGGAGCACATGTAGTTCAAGCAATGCTTTTCATGTTTACTTGCAAATGTACAAGTTGATGGTACAGTACAGTATATAAGGCACTTGCAAGGTAATTAAAGCACTGTATCTTGTCACTGATTCAATATTTACAAAAAGATACAAAATATACTCAATCACCGGTCAAATTATAAGAGTAAACAAATAGGTACATCAAGTCAGTCTACATGAAGTCCATGCGACGAGCCTTCCTCTCTATCTTGGTCTCCCTGTAGCCTTCGTTCATGGCCAGCTCCAGTTCACTCTCAGGAACCTTTCTAACAACTCTTAGAGCTTCTTTTATAGCCTGCAAATAAAAGCACATCAACCTATTATTTTTATTCCTTTAGTGTAGGATGAGTGAAAGGTTACAGAAGCTTAGAGGAAATGGCAGGTGAGAGTTGTGATGTGTACAAGGTAAGAGTTGTGATGTGTAGAAGGTGAGAGTTGTGATGTGTAGAAGGAAACACTGAGAGTTCAAATAAAACATCAAGAAATACTCCACTCATGTGTGTTCATATCCTCAACTGATATCCTTAACTAATTAATCAGGGAATAAATTAAGTATTCATGAGAACACAATTCTTCCCTCACAACTGTAGCATAAAGAACAGTGTCTTCATCTTACCATCACAGCTTTTGGTAAAATTCAAAACAGTGTTGTGTACGAAGACTTCTTATACCTCCTACATATTTGGGTGGACACAACTCAAAACTTCTGCAAATGATTCCTATAAAACTGATGATCAATATTCTCATGAAAATAAGAAGTCAATTTGGGGAAGAACACAACACTAATGTACTGTACTGTACTAGGGTGTGTCATAGGAGGGAAGATCACAACTGTAGCATAAAGAACAGTGTCTTCATCTTACCATCACAGCTTTTGGTAAAATTCAAAACAGTGTTGTGTACGAAGACTTCTTATACCTCCTACATATTTGGGTGGACACAACTCAAAACTTCTGCAAATGATTCCTATAAAACTGATGATCAATATTCTCATGAAAATAAGAAGTCAATTTGGGGAAGAACACAACACTAATGTACTGTACTGTACTAGGGTGTGTCATAGGAGGGAAGATCAGCTAAAACTAATGGCCCATCACTTTTTTGGTAGATTTTAGTGTATATAAACAGAAAATAATTTCAGTTTCAATATTTTGCAACCTTTTGCTAAGTAAATTTTAGCATGAAATTTATCGAAAATCTAACGTACAGCTGCATTAGTGCATTTATATTAAATAGTGAATTTTGATGGCTGCTTGTGTCAGGATGAGGAACCAAAAATCCAGCCATCTCAGTCACTATCTTGGGTCTGGGAGAGAGCTCCTGAAGTCGAAGCCGGAAGGTTTACATTGAGAGATGCTTGGGAGATAATGTTTTAATCAGGCAAATCCAGAAAAGAACCAAAGAACTTTACACAAACAAAGACATTACAGTGATATGACCAAAGCTGTCTTGGCACAGTACACTCTGGCTAACGCTCAGTTCAAGCCTCCAGTCATAATAAGTCAGAAGAAGATTAGGAGAGACTGCTAGCCAGTTAAAAAGGCAAGAGATATCTCTCTTAGTGCAAAACTTGCAGTTAAGGACAGCTTTGCCAAGCAACTGGACCAGTTATTTGATATAATTACTTGCAAGTGCCCAATTGTTCTCTGTCCTGAGTTTGGATGCGATCGTGACTGTAAATCCGAGGCCCACATCTCCTGTATTTGCAAGCTTGAACTGAAGATTCCTGTGATCGAACTGGCATTTATCAAAGCACAGAGAGAGAAGACTGGCAGTATAGGGGCTCTCATGATTTCTAGCCAAGATATTCCGGAGTCCAAGAGACAGGAGGCTGCCACAGAGACAGAAGAGGAGAAGAGTTGCCGAGGAAAAAGTTGCGAGGAAAAAGAGACTTGAGAAGGCCAAATTAGAAATTAAAAAAGGCCGATGATTGGAGTCAAGCTGATTCAGAGTTTAATGACTTCCCCATAGCTGATCCGAGTGCTGACCAGGAGAATGGTGACTTTGTCCCTAACCCAGAAAATAATGATCCCAAACCTTCCAGGCATAAGATTCGAAATAGGAAAGATATCCCGAGCATAGCTCTGGCCAGCATGCGACACCACACTGGTCTCAGAGAAACTGCAGAGATAGCAACAGCTGCCTGGGTTGATGGTGGTTTGATAACACCCAGTAGTCTTCACCTGGTGATAGATCTTAACAAAATGAGAGAGCTCAGGGCTTGTCAGTAACCTAGAAGAGTTTGATAAGGGATAAGAAAAATGGAATCAATTGTTTGTTCTTTGATGGGAAAGGAGATGACACTAGAAGTGTTCTGTGAAAGTTGGAGATTCTGACAAGTTGTTCCCTGCCATGGTGAAGGAGGAACACTACTCCTGCTGCAGTGAACCAGGGGGGAAGTATTTGTGGCATTTCACTCCAGAGAAAGATGACATCAGGAAACCACCTGAGATAGTGGCAGATAACATTGTGAACTGGCTCAGAGAGAGGAACGTAGACCAGACCCTGCAGGCCATTGGAGGGGACAGCACCAACACGAACACAGGGTGGCAAGGGGGGTCATACAGTGGATAGAGAGGAAGATTGGGAGGAAGCTGGTCTGGATTGTTTGTGACCTCCACACCAACGAGTTGCCACTCAGACATCTGATCCAGGAGCTGGATGGCAAGACTCTTTCAAACAATAGATGGTCTGGTCCTCTTGGCAAGATGCTGGACTCTGCCACTGAGTTAGAAATAAATCTGAGCTTTGAAAAAATCACAGTTGGCCCTCCACTCGTTGAGCTTGCACATACTGTCATTGACGACCTGAGTACTGACCAGTACTATGGTTACATGATTTGCAGTGCCATCAAAACTGGGGTCATGCCTGATAGACTTGTTTACCTGCAGATAGGTCCAGTCTCACATTCTAGGTGGCTCACAACGGCTCTCAGGTTCTGCAGAATTTGGGTCGCTCATCATAAACTGAAAGGGAACCAGCTTCACAACCTGAGACTTATTGTCCAATTCATGGTGAGTGTCTACTTGCCAAATTGGTTCAACACCAAGGTCAAGTCATCGTTCTCCGAAGGTCCGAGGCATGTTCTCTTCCAGCTTGAGCTCCTGAGGAGTCAGCCAAGGAGGTTGTTCAGATTGTGGAGCAGACTGTGGGAGATCTTCCTGGTATGCTCATCCAGAGGCAGTTCTGCGAGCAATGCTCTGCAATGGATGAAGGCGAAGGTGGCAGTCAAAAAAGATCTTGGATGTAAAGTTTATGAGAGGGATCTGGGCATGACGAATCAGTTGGTGACAATTCCTTCAGGGTCAGGAAGACTCCTGAAGTCAATCTAGGTGCCAAGACCCTCACTGATCTCATAGATCTGGATAACATCCAGGCTGGCAGTGAGCCCCGTCTTACCTGCAGCCTCACCAATGTTCAAGTCAGAGCTTTCCTGGACAACCCCATGCATGTCCCTACCTGGCCCTCGCACACCCAGAGTATAGAGCGTTGTGTACAGCAAGTGAGCGAGGCCAGCAGTCACGTGTACAGCCAGGAGAGGAAGAGGCTACATCCAGCTCAAGGTGGTCAACGGGAGGTGATGAGTAGAAACAGAAGCAAGAAAGACATATTATTCTCTATGAATTGTTACTTGCAGCAGCACCAAATTAAGTAGTAGTAAAACCCGGTTTTTTGTATTTGATGATTTTGTTTCTAGGGAATATTAAATTTAATAAATGTGTCAAGATCATTAGTTTCACTATTCTGGATCATTTTCATCTAATAAGTCGCCTGATACAATTTACTTTACTTTAAATAAGCTATTTAGTGGTGTTGGTAAAGGGTAGAATACTGAATTTCATAAGATTTCAAGTTAAAATTTACTGTAAAAGCGAAAAACTTTTCAAATCTGAAGATATCACATGATTCTGCACATAGAACTACATCATTAATACCATGGGCCGATTTTTCAAACTCAAAAAAAAAAAATTCGCCTCCATATGACACACCCTAGTACTGTACTGCACTGTACTGCACTGTACTGCACTGTACTGTACTGCACTGCACTGTACTGTACTGTACTGTACTGCACTGTACTGTACTGTACTGTACTGTACTGTACTGCACTGTATTGTACTGCACTGTAGTGTACTGCACTGTACTGTACTGCACTGTACTGCACTGCACTGTACTGTACTGTACTGCACTACACACTATACTATGCTATACTACACTAACATTTTTATACTGCACACACTACACTATATTACACTATACTACACTACACTATACTACACTACACTATATTACACTATACTATACTACACTACACTATATTACACTATACTACACTACACTATACTACACTATACTACACTACACTATACTATACTACACTACACTACACTATACTACACTACACTATATTACACTATACTACACTACACTACACTATACTACACTACACTATACTATACTACACTACACTATACTACACTACACTATACTACACTACACTATATTACACTATACTACACTACACTATACTACACTATACTACACTACACTATACTACACTACACTACACTATACTGTGCTATGCCTGCACTGCACTGTGCTGTCTGACACTGCCACTTAACTACAGTAGAACGTCGATTTAAAGCGATTCAATTTAAGATTATTGATTTAAAGCGACACCCATAATTAAGGACAATGTTTTAATTTAAAGCGAATCTTTCCTATTTTGCGCGAGTCAATCTGGCG
This sequence comes from Homarus americanus, assembly GCF_018991925.1. NCBI lineage: Eukaryota > Metazoa > Arthropoda > Malacostraca > Decapoda > Nephropidae > Homarus > Homarus americanus. Next base: position 1,053,725 of record NW_024747582.1, on the reverse strand, counting down.
CATCATATTTAAAATTTTGCACCCAATGTTCTCTGGGCATGCTACACTGTCCTAAGGGCAAAGCTGTACTGTACATTTACTCAAAATAATGTACTAAATGATTACTAAAATTTTTGTCTAGTGCAAACTATAGCATGTTTATATTCAAATTAATCACTATCTTATACGAATTCCAGCAATATTAATTATATTCTCCCATGTCAGTTCAGTGACATTTTATAAGAGAAAAACTTTAAGTCACTTAAGGACAGATAAATAAATAAGCACCAGACCTTGGCATCAACTGTCAATTATATCACCTCACCTTCCCCCAGCCAGTAAACAGACCATTTCACATTGATTTCTGAGTGTTTGTTTTACCATAATACTACAAAATACAATGTTTTGTTTATTCTAGGAGATGGGCTGAGGTGCATCTGGGTAGACTGTCAGTCTTTTTAGTATTTTGTGTTTTTCTCAAGTACCAAACTAAATTATTCCATTGAAACAACACCCTAGATTTAGTGAGAATTCGGTTTAAAGCGACAACCTCTCTTAGAACATTATCTCGAAGACGTTTACTGTACATGAAATAATAACTGCAGAAACAGGAGAAAAAAATATTAATAATAACTAAGACTAAACTATCTTACCTCTGGCATCCACACACGAAACACATAGTCTTTGGCAAGGTGAAATTCTGGTTTGCCTTTGGTCAATTCTGTGCACAGGAAATCAACCACAAACAAAATCTGTAATATAAATATAAGGCAATGAAATATTATACATATTTTTTTATTATCTTATAAATTGATAAAACTGAAATAGATATACTGTATATTAGAAAACTCTGATTTACAATGATTTATGTTTATACAAAACAGAAAGTATTATGATAGCATAGTGTACTGCTCACATCATTGTCATTCCTAAACCCTCTTTAATTCATATTACGCTACATAACATTCAAATCCACAGCGCTGGTAAAATCTCAGAAAACGGGAAACATTGATAAAGGATAACTCACCTACTCAATGTTACTGAATCATTTGTTGAATTGTACCCAAGTACGTTATATAATACGTATTAAGTGTATGTACTCATAGCGTTAAGGAGAACTCAAGGTATCTATAAGATGGTTGGGAAAGTCCAATTGATCTGGGCTAGTGTACTATCCGGGCTAAGTGTAGATCGTGGGTTAAAGGTCATACTATTTCATATGTGAACGTTTAGCGAACATAACTCCGCAGATATCATATGAAAATACACGAGAACAATGATCTGGAAAAAGGTAAATGTATCAGTTAATGATATAGCCCAATTAATTTCCCCAGGAACTGTCAAACTTGAGCAGTACTTTAGTATGTAATTTAGGATTAAGATATGTATTTATAAGGCATAAGGTCACAATAAACAGGAAAGTGTTCATGTGAGAACCATAAGAAATCGAAGTGGAAATTAAAAATTGGAAACTGTCGACCTAGTTAGCGACAGCGAACGGGACAACGTCCTCAGTTGCCCCTGCTTTTCCACCAAAACAGGTTCCCCATGCGTTCTGAGCGTCCCCAGAACAACGGCCATTACTCTCGTGAGAGCCACCCCTAAGAAGTGACTGTACGCTGTTATGTTACCCCAATGTGAACCTGTGGATTCCCTGCCTATCACCCCCTACTAATATGTTAAGAAGATTCACGGGCGTCAGTTGGAGCGACCTATAATACCAGGCGTAGAAACAGTACTGGCATGTTTACAGATGGAACACCCCTCTCTACCCACCGAGGGCGGTGTGCGAACGAGGGGCCTGATATGTGTGCCTAGAAATAACAAGGGGTTCCATACTTGTAGGTGTGGCGTGTAACCGGGATGTGTTGAGGTGATGTTACAAGTTGGTGAACTGGTGCTGTAAAGAGGTGAGATGGTGCTATAATGTATAATAACCTAGGGTGCTATATTCCAAACAGGTGAAGCAGTCTGATGTGTTGAGTGATATTGTAAGAAAAGATGACCAAGGTAAGGAGGTCACTGATTGTTATGAGTAATGACTATGTGGATGACACGCAATTAATGTAAGATGTCTGTTGGTGAGCAGTGTAACTAAAATCATAGTTGCTCTTCTGAGGAAGGCCAATGCTTCTTGTATTTTGACGGAATGCAATATGTGTTATAAGGAATAAATTAATTAAGACATGTTCTTGTTTCACCCTTCTTTCCCTTATCGATTTGGTCAATGAGAAACCCAACCCAATGCCTAGTCCACTCTGCCCGCTACCTAACGAGCTACATACTGTCCAGAGGGGGTCTGGTGGCAGCGACCCTTAGAAATTAAGATAAGAATTAAGTTATCCCCTTAGAATTAATGACCCCAGAATCCTACAGTATAACAGTACTGTATTACAGAAATTTATTCAATAAATTATTCAAAATCTATATTGAAAGCAGAGTTTTATTCCCAGCACAATTTTTCTAAAACACTCTGTGGTAAGTGCAATAGAACATGAATATCTATATTTATCACCACTTGCTACAGGGTAGTAGGATTTTCAAGCTCCCTTCTAGAATGGATGCCTTCAGGGAGTAGTGACCCTGCCTTGCTAGCTAAGAGGGAGCTTGGAAGTCCTACATATAATGCACTCTGTAAAATTGGATCAATGACAGAAAGGTCATCCAGTCATAAAACTTGCTTCAACTTTGCCAGATACTAACTGGGACACCATGCCATCAGGTAATCATGGCTAACCCATGTAACTATGGAAAATGGCTATCTTTAGTTGATCACTTATCTTTCACCTTCATTAATTAATTTACCATACCTCTTAATCACCCAGGGTCATTATTAGCACCTGGTGTAATTATGAGCACCTGTGAGTCACCCGGGGTCATTACGAACCACTTAATGTTATTATACACTTGTTATTCTTTGGCAGTATGTACAAACTGTCATTTCCAAGGACCCATTTTAACCCTGTCATTGCTGGAGGTTTTCTCTAAGCTGAATAAAATCATCTTGTGGCAGCCAGAATAAAATCCTAAAGTGCTGAGAGCAGTGAAAGAGTTAAGAGGGGTTCAAGCTTCAGTGTGAAGGTATAATTAATCAATGCATTAGTCCCACCAAAACATTTCCTGAGGCTGTAAACTGGTAAATATCACTTGAAACATTACCTGTTCATCATCATGGTCTAACTGAAAAGGTCCAATTCCTGTACACAGAAGTCCTCGTCTTGAGAACATGTCCTGGTACGCCTCGTGTCGTTCACAAGGTTTCTCACCGTTAAATATTTGCCATAGATGTTCCATGCAGGCCGATGACGTTATGAATTTCAGTAATTTTTCATTTTCTCTTTTTCTCACTTTCATGGCACTTTGAAACTTTATCTTCTCTCTTGGTGTGAGAGTAAACTGCAACATAAATTAATATGAGTATTTTGAGTGTCAAAATTATGAGCAGGTTAAAAATTTAATTCTTTGTAAATTCTTTCAATATGTGTTTGGATGCTACCATACTGTACTGTACCACTTTCTATAACTAATACAGTAACAATACACTATATCACTAATACAGTAACAATACACTATATCACTAATACAGTAACAATACACTATATCACTAATACAGTAACAATACACTATATCACCAGTACAGTAACAATACACTATACTGTATCACTAATACAGTAACAATACACTATACCATATCACTAATATAGTAACAATACACTATACTGTATCACCAGTATAGTAACAATACACTATATCACTAATACAGTAACAATACACTATACTGTATCACCAGTATAGTAACAATACACTATACCACTAATACTGTACAGTAACAATACACTATGTCATCACACTTTACCTCTTCATTGACCAACTGATATGAGTTCATTTCAGTTTTTTGGTTCACTAACTCATAAGACCATTTCTTTTTCGACTTTTTTGCTCTCTTCTTTGTTCCGTCTTCCTCTGGTTTCTTTTTCCTATTCTGTGGGGTCATCATATGGTCATCTTTTGGGGTCAAACTTACAATGACTAAAGCATCTTGCTCTGTGGAATGAATCAAAGAGTTAACATTCGAGAGAAAAATGGTAATTTACCTTAAAATCAGCGACTCATGACCATTATAATAAAGAAACACAATAACTCAAGGTGATCATCAACAGTACTAATATTAGTCATTCTCTGGGTCACTGGCCGCCCTGCTCTAACACACATTTTACCTACATCATAATTTTATCCTGATTGAACTTACCAATGCTCACAAAACCCCATTTAGTATGTCAATAACGTATATACAATATGTACAGTACAGAACAGTGGTCCCTCGGTTACCGAACACAATTCGTTCCAGAGTCGTTCATTAACCGAAAATTTCGTTAACCGAATCCATTATTTCAATGGGAAATTGGGTAATTGGTTCCAGCTCACAGAAAAGTACATACAAAGTAAAGCCAAAAATGCATAAAGTCAGAAACACTCCAAAAATTTCCCTAAATCGCCCTTAAATCACTATACAGTCATACGTCGCTTAACGTCCTAGATACGTTCTTGGAAACGTGACGTTAACCGAATTGGACGTTGTCCGAACATCACATTGTGAATTTTGTATTTATATTTACGTGTATGTGGAATATTGCAGTGTACTTGTACTGTACAATATTGACTAAATACACTAGATAATGTACACAACTAATGAAACACAGAGGTTAAGAACATAAACCAGTAACATAGGCATTTCTTATATCTATCAAAACATATTATGGATATATAGTTACTGTACTGTATCATTATACGCCTGGCAGCACAATCTATTTTGTTTAAGAACACGTGATGCATGCGTGAGCGCGCCCGCTCTGAGGCCACTTACGTCCCGTTGTCTGAACGGGTTTTTTTATCCCTATTATTTTCTTATTATTTTTATGGGCCATGGACGTATATGCGATCGGACGTTGTTCGGACGGACGTAAAGCGACACATGTATATATGTATATGTGTATATGTATGTATGTATGTATGTATGTATGTATGTATGTATGTGTGTGTGTGTGTGTGTATATATATATATATATATATATATATATATATATATATATATATATATATATATATATATATATATATATATATATATATATATATATATATATATATATATATATATATATATATATGTATATATATATATATATATATATATATATATATTTATGTAATTTCACAATGAAAACGTGGATAAGATGTCTTGAATAAAAGCACTTAAAGCTAAGGTAATCCGTTGTTTCCATTTTCGTGTGATTTTATCAAGATATATATATATATATATATATATATTGTATATATATATATATATATATATATATATATATATATATATATATATATATATATATATATATATATATATATATATATATATATATATATATATATATATATATATATATATATTACTGTATTGGTGGGCTAGCCAATCAGCTGATACTCACAACAAAAACTGTTTGTTGTGAGGATTTCGTTAATCGAAGTTTTGTTCATTAACCAAATTGAAGATCCTTATGGGAGCTAATTCGTTAACCAAAATTTCGTTATCGAACCGTTCGTTAACCGAGGACCACTGTATAGTATATACCTTCAGGAGGCATGTTGCAGAAGTCTTCAATTGAAATGGTGTTGCCATGCTTTTGTAATTGACAGTAAGACTCAGTAAGATGGAGAGCTACACTAAAGCCACTCTTGTTCTGGTCCTGAAACACATTAATTGTCATAACATGTTGGGCAACAATCTTACCTCATCATCAGTACTATTATTATGGTAATATTTTATTATCATTATAACAATACTGTACAGTAATGTAGAAATAAAACAAAAGTAATCAGACAACAAGTGTATATGTCTGTCTGATGTTCAATATGTAATGTATAGTACAGTAAAGTATATACAAATTCCCTCAATCCTTCCCAAGGACAATCAAATCATGTTAATTGTCAGAGAACTTTTCTTGAAACTGTATGTGTGTGTGTGTGTGTGTGTGTGTGTGTGTGTGTGTGTGTGTGTGTGTGTGTGTGTGTGTGTGTGTGTGTGTGTGTGTGTGTGTGTGTGTGTGTGTGTGTGTGTGTGTGTGTGTGTGTGTGTGTGTGTGTGTGTGTGTGTGTGTGTGTGTGTGTGTGTGTGTGTGTGTGTGTGTGTGTGTGTGCAAAGCTTAACTCTTCTTTTATGGACAGCCACAACAGTGATTCTACCAACAGTTCAAATGAGTTTAATAAAAGGTAAGGTCCAATTACGGTACCCAAGGAGTATACATGTTGGGTATGAGTCATTATGTAATGTGTATGACACCTCGGTCATTCACCACAAGAAATCCAGTAACTATTGGGACTATAAAAGTGCACTTAACTCACCACATACGATGGCACTTCACCATACTTATAAGGTCTGATGTCTTCTACTTTAACTTTAACAACAGTGTCTTGTTTGCGGCCAATGAAGTACATCAATGGTCTTTTTATGTAAGGGTTGATCTGCTGAATGCATGAAGGCCACCAAGTATCTCTCTCAAGTGACCATACAAGGTCACCAGTCTTGAAGTCATATTCAGTCTTTCCTGAAGTAGAATTAGGACCACGTCATATAAATCAGGTTTTAAGCTTAAACATGAAGTAAAACTTTCTTTAACACACCAAAAATTTTTAAGTGGACATCCCCAGGTTACGTACGTCTGACTTATCAACATCTGCCGATACAAATGAGGTCCTGTAAAGTTAAAAGTTTAAATTTACAGTAATTTCTGATGACAATTTTTACTTTCATTTACTGTATTTTGTCATTCTATTTCTTCTTTTCTCTTAAATTCATTTATTTTAAATGTATATAAGGATTTAGGCTGTGATATAGTGGGATTTTAAACATTGTTCTGTAAGTACTGTACAGTATGCACATATGGCATGTAGTTAGACTTAAGTACATTTTCAACTTAAGAGCGTCTGTAGGAACAAAACTTGTACGTAACCCGGAAACTGCCTATGCCTATACTGTATACAACAAAACAAGAAGCTTTTAATTCCACTCTTTTAAGTCCTTCTTCCATGATACAGTACATGTGTAGAATTAAGAGTACACACACACACACACACACTTCAATTATTCTCTCAAATGGCCATAAATTATGTGCTCTACTGCTCTATGGTGTTCCACTCCTGCAACAAGATATTCCTCTCATTTACCTCTGTCACTGCATCATCTGTCAGCAACACCCTCACTCTACATGATGCTTTACATCTCCTCTTCTTTCATCCTCTACTGAATTATACACTCTTGTTTACCAGTCACACACTTCCCATTTTCTCAACATATCCACATAGTCTCAGCAGACACTTGGTCCAACACCTTCTCATTCTCTTGTCTTCTCACGTCAGAGTTCTTCAATATTCATATATTGTTCTGTTTGTCCTACAGTTCTCAAGGATATCACTTTCAAAACATCAAATTTGATTTTCCTGAGATTCAGAATTTGTTATCAAGACTGAGACTACAAACATAAGGACGACCATTTGTAGTTTTAGTCTTTATGGATCACTTAAAGATTAGCCTCTGAATAGTTTTTGGGGTGGTTAAAGTTCTGGCTGATTAAGGTTGGGGAGGGGTTGGCTCGCCAGGTAAGTGTGTGTGTGTGTGTGTGTGTGTGTGTGTGTGTGTGTGTGTGTGTGTGTGTGTGTGTGTGTGTGTGTGTGTGTGTGTGTGTGTGTGTGTGTGTGTGTGTGTGTGTGTGTGTGTGTGTGTGTGTGTGTGTGTTTTGTGTGTGTGTGTGTTTTTGTGTGTGTGTGTGTGTGTGTTTTTGTGTGTGTGTGTGTGTGTGTGGGCATTTTTCAAGTGATCCATTAAAGTCAAAATTTAAAATGGTCTTGTTTGTGGTCTTGGTCTTAGAGCTGCATCACTGATTCACACAGACAAGATCCCCCACACTAAAATGATATTGTCAGTTCTATCTACTGTACTAACATTATACATCTCTGCTGCTGCCTTCAAAATGCTCTCCCTCACCTCACTATATATTTCTCAGAGCACTTGTTTTCTTCGTTGCCTTAGCTACCCTGTGACTCATCATCCACTCAGTTATATTTTATGCACCTCACCTCCATTTAAGCAAACATTCATTTATACCCCATTTTACCTCTAGATTTACTTTCATCACTTTATATTTATCCACATTCACGATTAACTTTTCCACAAAACATAAACTTTCAAACTAATTCATTAACAGTTGCAACTTTTGGATCCCCCCATACACAGTTTTTACCTAACCTAACACTACATGCGAGGCAGATCCTGCAACCACACTCTGGCCGGACCTGTCCCATTAAACTCACCACCTTCAGCCTTTTAGTAAACTGTAGTTAAGGATGGTGGGTCTGATCACTAGATAACAGTGTATCTCCCATTGTCTTGTAGGTCCTGGTGGCCATGCCATCTCAACTGTTAGTACATGTATTTACACTGACTCTTATTCAACTATGTCCTCCCAAAAAATCTCCAAGTACTGCATAGTTAAACTCACCTGTATGCACTGGTAACTCATTCAGGTCAGGAAGTTCATCACTGTCGCTGTCAAAAAGTAATCTATAAGGTGCAATGAAGTCCTTCTCCTGCACCAGTGGCTGCTTCTCCTCTTCCTTCTTCATACCACCAGCTTTATGTGCATCACATTTCACCATTTTCTTCTTAGCTTTTCTTCTTCTCCTTGTCACTTTCTTCTCTAGCTTCACAACTTGTTTTCCATTTCTCAAGTGTTTGTCCGTTATATTTTCCAAAGAAATTTCGGCATAATGAGCAGTCACCAGAACGGCTCTTTGCACTTCGGTCTCGTCGGTCGGTTCATCACCACTATTACCTATACCTATGGTTGAATCTCTGTTCACATCTACTATTTTCCTTTTCTTACCTGAATAATTTGCACTAGTTGATGATCTACCCCATAGAGACTTATCATCATCATTTACTTTAATCTCACATCTATTGACCTCTTCACAATGGCTGTCAGACGGCTCCTCCAACATTGGCTCTGAATTTAAGTTTCTCCATGAAGTTTGGGATCTTATCTGTGTGTTACTACTGCTTCTGCTCTCAACTTGTTCTACTAATCGTGTCTCATTTTTCTTGTCTGTCACAGCTTTATCGAGGATTGTATTTTGCATCTCCTTTCTCTCCACTCTTTTAGTCCATTTTCTCTTCTTTGTTGTATTCCTTGTGTCCTTTCCTCCTTTACTTTTTCCCTCACTTTTATTGCCTTCCATTCCTTCACTTCCATGTTTTCCTTCCCCTTTCACATTCATTTCTCTTTGCTTTCTTCTTCTCGTCACATTCTTTCTTCCTTGATTTCCTTTGCCTCTTTCCATAACACTCTCACTATTTTTACCCCAATCATATTTCCCTCCATCTTTTGTTTTGCTGTATGTTGGTGAGTTAAGTTCACTGCCTCCACCCTGAATGTGTGAACTAATCAGGAACTGCTTCAGAGCGAGAACCTTCTCATTCGGCTCAGTGTGGAACCCTTCAAAATTATTGGGTTCATTATCTTTGTTTATACAAGCAGTGTTTATAAAATTTACAGCTGGAACATTGATAAGTCCACCATGTTTTTCATAGTGACAGTATGCTACTCCATCTGTGAGGTTAAAGTCCAAGTCTCTTCCTAGTTCAGGAGTCTTACTTGTACCTGGTATAGGATTTTCATATGTTGGGTCACTAACACCTTCCCTTATACAGCATTTAGCATTTATATTACTCAAAAATTTCTGGGATACTTGACTGTGTATGACAATACTTGTACCTGGAGTAGAAAGCTGCCCATTACAGCCACTATATCCGCCAGAATAATCAGTTATTTGCTCATCATTTATATGTGTATGGACATCTTGTTCACCTTGGTGAACAGATCCTACCAAATTTTGGACTTCAACACCAACAACCTCGGCTGTTCCCTTCATTTTCTTTGGACATTTTCCAATCTGTGTCACGTTGCTTAGTAAACGTTTTTGTGGCAGATTCTGAGAAAAATCATTTGAGCCGCTAATTTGAGGACAACCACGAACGTCTCCATTTGCAATGATTAGTTGTGACACAACGGCACCATCTACAGATTGATCATAGTGGTCCTGGTAATGTCTACATGCATCACTGTTTACCAGCAACTCTCCTCTGTGTTGTGAGGTACTTGTTGTATCCTCTCTCTCACACTCCTCTATAATGTCCCTTTGTCTCTCACCATCTGCTAGAGAATCTTGTACATTGTCTTTCTCATCTGTTGGAGACTCGTACACCATGTGTCTCTCATCTGTTGGAGACTCGTACACCATGTGTCTCTCATCTGTTGGAGCTTTGTACACCATGTGTCTCTCATCTGTTGGAGCTTTGTACACCATGTGTCTCTCATCTGTTGGAGACTCGTACACCATGTGTCTCTCATCTGGTTGGAGCTTTGGTACACCATGTGTCTCTCTATCTGTTGGAGACTCGCACACCATGTGTCTCTCATCTGTTGGAGCTTTGTACTCCATGTGTCTCTCATCTGTTGGAGCTTTGTACACCATGTGTCTCTCATCTGTTGGAGACTCATACACCATGTGTCTCTCATCTGTTGGAGCTTTGTACACCATGTGTCTCTCATCTGTTGGAGACTCATACACCATGTGTCTCTCATCTGTTGGAGACTCGTTCACCATGTGTCTCTCATCTGTTGGAGACTCGTACACCATGTGTCTCTCATCTGTTGGAGACTCATACACCATGTGTCTCTCATCTGTTGGAGACTCGTACACCATGTGTCTCTCATCTGTAGGAGCTTTGTACTCCATGTGTCTCTCATCTGTTGGAGCTTTGTACTCCATGTGTCTCTCATCTGTTGGAGACTCGTTCACCATGTGTCTCTCATCTGTTGGAGACTCGTTCAACATGTGTCTCTCATCTGTTGGAGACTCGTTCACCATGTGTCTCTCATCTGTCGGAGCTTTGTAACCATGTGTCTCTTTATCTGTTGGAACTGTTCACCATGTGTCTCTCTATCTGTCGGACTTTGTACCATGTGTCTCTCATCTGTTGGAGACTCATACACCATGTGTCTCTCTATCTGTTGGAGCTTTGTACTCCATGTGTGTCTCATCTGTTGGAGCTTTGTAATTCATGTGTCTCTCATCTGTTGGAACTCGTACACCATGTGTCTCTCATCTGTTGGAGCTTTGTACTCCATGTGTCTCTCATCTGTTGGAGACTCATACACCATGTGTCTCTCATCTGTTGGAGCTTTGTACTCCATGTATCTCTCATCTGTTGGAGACTCGTTCACCATGTGTCTCTCATCTGTTGGAGACTCATACACCATGTGTCTCTCATCTGTTGGAGCTTTGTACTCCATGTGTCTCTCATCTGTTGGAGCTTTGTACTCCATGTGTCTCTCATCTGTTGGAGACTCATTCACCATGTGTCTCTCATCTGTTGGAGACTCATACACCATGTGTCTCTCATCTGTTGGAGCTTTGTACTCCATGTGTCTCTCATCTGTTGGAGACTCGTACACCATGTGTCTCTCATCTGTTGGAGACTCGTTCACCATGTGTCTCTCATCTGTTGGAGACTCGTTCACCATGTGTCTCTCATCTGTTGGAGACTCGTACACCATGTGTCTCTCATCTGTTGGAGACTTCACCATGTGTCTCTCATCTGTTGGAGACTTACACCATGTGTCTCTCATCTGTTGGAGACTCGTTCACCATGTGTCTCTCATCTGTTGGAGACTCGACATCTGTTGGAGACTCATTCACCATGTGTCTCTCATCTGTTGGAGACTCGTTCACCATGTGTCTCTCATCTGTTGGAGACTCGTACACCATGTGTCTCTCATCTGTTGGAGACTCGTTCACCATGTGTCTCTCATCTGTTGGAGACTCGTTCACCATGTGTCTCTCATCTGTTGGAGACTCGTATATAGTATTTCTTCCCATTATTAGGGACTCTTGTATAATGTCTCTCTTATTTATTTGAGACTCCTGTATTATTTCTCTCTCTGGGTGAGACTCTCCTTCAACATCATCATCCAGCAGTGACTCCTGTCTATTCCTCTGGTCATGGGTGAGGAACTCTCTCTCAGCTGGAAGTCCCTCACTTGTCAATACCACATCATGTTCCTCAACTAGCACACAGTCACATGTGTTAGTGTTGTCACCTTCCTCAACCTGTGTATAACTACCGTAGTCATTATCTGTAGTGTCTCCTCCATTACGGCCACAGCCAACTGTATTCGCGTCTTTATTATAATAAGTGTCGAGGTCTGGTTTGTATGTATAGGCATTGTGTTTACTATCGCATTCAACTATCACGTAGTGTTCCTCGACCATAGACACATCCTGAGTGGCATTGTTGGTACTGTCTATCACATCACATTTCTCAATGATATATACTTCCTTAATGACAGTAGTGACGAAACTGTCCACCTCATCACCATCCATCACATCATGTTCCTCAACCACAGTTACATCCTGAGTGGCATTGTTGGTACTGTCTATCACATCACATTTCTCAATGATATATACTTCCTTAATGCGAGTAGAGGCGATACTGCCCACCTCATCGCTAACAATATTACGATCATATTCTTTTTCTGGTGCTTGGGAGTGAGATTCACTTTGAACATTCATCACTTTTACTTCATCACCAGGAGCCCTCATTAAGTGATCATTGACAGTGGCCATTTTTGGAATACTGATCTCTGATGGAATTTGAGCATCATGAGATTGTTGGCAATTGTTCTGGTCTTTGTCACTACTATGGGGGTCTCTCACCTTGCAAGAGTTAGATTCAACGTGAGTACGAGCCTTATGTGCCTCATTGACTCCCTCTCCTAGCTCTGGCTCCAAATTCCCCTGGGGTCTGAAACCAAGAGAAGACAAAGGTGAGAACCCCCACAGTAATATGACACCAGCTTACCCCAAGTCACAACAGCTAATATATTCTTCCTGGCAACTGTCAAATATCACTGCTGGCAATAACCTTACAGTGAAACCTCTATATAACACACTGCTCTCCATATAATCCATTAGATAAAGGGGGGAGGGGGGGTTACATTTAAAGGACCCTCTATATAACAGACTTTCATCTCGATATAGTTCATTAGACCAAGGTTGCACATCTAACAGACCCTCGATATAATGGAGTTTCCTCTCAATATAATCCATTAAATAAAGGTTTCACTGTAGCCCGTTACCACCAACTAGTTAAGTAAATAATAAAGAAAACCTCAACAGAAATAAATTCAGAGTGAAAGAAGACGACGGCAACTTTTGAACAAGGCAGAAATAAACAAACTGAATAACACACAAACAACTTATTACAGAAAACAAAAGAAGTGTTATGTTAATCTTGGCAGTTAAGATAGTGTGTCCTGTAGTTAAGATAGTGTGTCCTATAGTGCGGAGAATTGAAAAACAGAGATTCGTAAATGTTAGGCTGGAGAACCTCACACCACCGATCTCCTAAACTTTAAAGTAACGTAGATTGTTTAAGATCTAATCCTTTGGGTTGGGTTGTTTAGGTTAGGGTGGTTAGGTTAGGGTGGTTAGGTTGGGTTAGGGTGGTTAGGTTGGGTTAGGGTGGTTAGGTTTGGGGCATTAGATGTAAAAAACCCATAAAATGGATTACATATAGAGAAGTGTTCGTTATATGGCGGTTTTACAGTATTTTTTTGTTTCTTTGTAATTGGCAAAATAAAAGAAGATCAAATTAGGAATCATATCTGTGTTTATTCTCTAAAATCCGAGACCAAAACACTACACAAGTTGGTGGCACCGTTGACAGCACAGGATGCAGCCCAACAAACAAAAGGCAGCCATCACGCTAACTAAGGTGACAAATAATATTAAAAAATAAATAAAAAATTATAATTATAAAACAAAAATTACCAAGTCTTTGAAAAATATTAAACAATAATATGATGTCTGTACATGCCCCAAATATTAAGGGAACACCAATAAAAACACTATATTCTACCATCGTTTTGTCCACCTTAACTCTGCCACCAAATTTCTTGCTAGTTTCGAGCACGATCGTTATCTTTTAAATTCAAAGATGTGGCCAAGAAAGGAAAAACAAAACAACGAGCGTGGAAACCATTTATGTAAGAGAGGTAACACAAAGACTATTAGGTCAGGTCAGGTCAGGTTATAAATGAGAGGTAACACAAAGACTGTCAGGTTATGAGTAAACAAAATACAAGTGTATGCTGGGAATTTTACTCCTGACATTATAGTAAAGTAAATAATGCATCAAGGACTAAAATTCCCAAATATTTCACTTGTCTTCTCTTTACCCCCATCAGTCCAAATGAGTCATAATCACCGTTAGATTGGGTTAGGTTAGGTTAGGTTTCTTCAGCACGGACCTTTGTTTTATCTCCTCACTGCACAGTAAAGAACTAGTTTAAGATGCCAGCAACAATACTGAGTGGCAGAGGTAGAGTAAACAATCATCACCTGGGGGGAGGGGAGTAACACTGCTGGTGAAGCCAATCTTATTACATTATAAAAGAAAATATATCCTGTAAACATCATTTTTGGTTTAGCGTCTGACCCTGGAAGCTTCAGTTAACACAATGATCATATCAAAGGAAGGAAAAACAACCAGAACCCTGACCTCCTGTACTGGATCAGTCAAGAGGCTTTATCTAAGAGTGTAAGTCTCTTGTTGTGATCAACTCCATCAGAGAGATAACTGGCATTTAAGAACACTGCAGCGAACCAAACGATACCTAGATAACAAACTTGAAGCTTGCAACTAAGGCCTCGGGTCAGCTTGTAGCCAGGCAGCCGATTGGTTGACAGGACACGGGAAAGTCACTACACTCCTTCAGTATTTAATCTATTGTATTTACATTCTGATATTCTAAAGGACAATAATTTCCACACTTGGGAAAGTCAAAATTAACTGTGAAACGTCCTGTAAAGTGATAACAACTAAAGTACTGTATGTGAATGAGTCAGGCAGTAAACCAACAATGACCTAGTTTGAGTTGTTTGTTTTGTTACAAACTGTTAGCTGTTTATTATTACCTTGGTATATAACGATCATTAGCAAGACACGGTGAACACAGGGCGTCTGAGGAAGCCATCAGCCTGTGAGATACTAACGAATAATCCAAGTCTAGACGGGGGTTGGTGGGACTACTCTGTGTGTTGTAGGGTCGTCTACAGACGTCTGAAATTGTCAATATGTTAAAAACACAATTCATCTTTTCCAAAACACTTATTGCAGAGTGGGCCCATAAAGTATATACTACTGTACAAAATAAACATAAATTGTGGTAATATAGGAGGAGCTAAATACCGTAACAGGAGCTCTCTTAGATGTAAACTATATTTACACGTACAGAACAGATAAACCTCGCGGTTATAAAATTAATCAAATATCATCAAGATGGTGCCATCATGACCACCACTTGATATATAACTATAGTAGTACAGTATTAGGAATACAGTAATATGTAAACCAAGATAACAAGTACAAGTGCAGTGTACAGTAAAGAACACATCTACTAGTGTAGTGTAGTGAGCTGGTAGACAACACAAGTAAACATGAAGATATAGATCAAACTGATACATAAAATATTCCTCTACAACAATGAACTGGCAGATGAGTTTAAGACAGCAGATGTGGACAAATAATACAGGAAGTGATTTACGTACAGTAAAGGAGGCTGGACATGCAGTAGTTCTACTAACATGAGTGAGACCTGTGACCTGATCCAATATATGGGACACAAGAGCATCAATAACACAAACTCTAACATGACACTTGCTTTAGTCAGGGTCACAGATAAAGGTTGTAGCCATTAAAGGATGTACAGTAACATGAGACAAACACCCACAGTTAACCATTCTATTACTATGACAATAATTACTGTACACCCATTACAGGTAAACCTCTATTTGCGATGGGATTAAATTTCTGAAAACCCAATCGCAGGTCGAAATATCGGAAATCAGGTTCATTATAATGTGGGGTTCAGTGGGATAGGTTTCTGCCCAGTCAGACACCCATATGTACCACCGAAAAATAAATTCTTAGAATACAACACAAACAACACTTACCATATCATTAACAAGTCTAGTCGTCAAGGCTAAAGGGGCTCTAAGGTGTAGTGGAGACATTATCCTGAGTCCCATACAGACTTTGGGGAGTCTAAAGAGTTCGGGACTGGAGATGTAGTCGTCGTCCTGGTTAAAAATAAATAAATAAAAATCTATACGATACAGGCATGTGAGGTGCCTTGTGAATGGAGCTGTGTGGAATTTCTCACCCTGTACTGGTGTACCCTGATAACTGATACAAGCAGGGACCGAGAAAAGTCACTGGTTAGTGAATCAGCGGTTACCAAAACAATTAAACCCACAAGAATATACAGGCAGTCCCCGACTTATGATGGGGTTAGGGACCCAAATCCAGGCCGTAAGTCGAAAATGTGAAAATAATAAATAAAAATCTAAAATGGGTGTCTCTTTTTCTTCTCAGCACCACAAAATTCTCACTTTTAAGCATGCCAGCCATTTTAAAGGGAATTAAAAATGAAAATTTTGTCAGTACACAGCGCAATTACTAACATCGGGAGTCGAAAATACGTATATTTAAAATTTTTGGGTACGACTGGGGCGGTCGTACATCCGGGTGGTCGTATGTCGAGTAGGTCTCAAGTCGAGGAGTACCTGCAACTAATTCAGGGCATTAGGGACCGGCCACCCTCCAAAACCTCCCTTCTACCTTCGATATATCTCTGTATTGCACACTGTCCAGCAATAAAATAAATCAGACATATAAAGCAAGCATAATAAGCCTTAAATAAGCAATGTAAAGCATAAATTGTGACTTATTTACCTGTGTTAAGGATGGTAGAGATGGCCAAGGGTGGCAAGTTCAAGTCTATACAATACCAATCATCATCACTCTTATTATACCTTGTCACATCACATCAAGCTGCCCCTCCAGCACAAGAGGAACTATCCCTGGGGTGTTTAGGTATGATTGAGTAACACATTAAAGTCAGAAATAACGAAAAAATATGAAGTCAGTCAATAAATGTAAACATGAGCAAAGAATGGCAGGAATGAGTCAGAGGCAGTGCACAGAGCCCTATGGTGGCAAGAATTTGCACCATGCCAGCTCTGCCGATCGTCGGATCTCCGGGGTATAAAAAACTTGTGGGGTTATTCCCCTAAATGTACAGTAAACCCTTAATAACTTGGCATTTGATAAAACGGAATTTCATATAACTGGGCTGGGATGTGGTCTCGGAATGCATTATAGTATAACTTCAAGCAAGGGAAAATATCTGACTTCTTTAAAACTGTGTCAAGGTCCCAAGAACCAGTCGACCTTCCTCCTAGTGACACCTTCAGTATCAGGATACTCTTCCCCCAGAGCCAGTTTCCTACACTGTATTTCCCAAAATACAGTGAAAATATTGTACAGTATAGTACACTTGTGTCTAAATGAAAATACCTTATTCACATAAAATTCTTTATTATATATAAGTGAACAAATTACTGTACAGTAGTACAACATACTACAGTACAGTACAATACTGTACAGTACAGCGCAGTACAGTACAATACTGTACAGTTCAGTATAGTATGGTACAGTACAGTAAAGACTGTACAGCACAATACAGTATGGTACAGTATGGTACAGTACAGTACAGAACAGAACAGCACAGTACAGTACAGTACAGTACAGTACAGTACAGTATGGTACAGTACAGTATGGTACAGTACAGTACTGTACAGTACAGTATAGTACTGTACAGTACAGTACAGTACAGTGCAGTACTGTACTGTACAGTACAATACAGAACAGTACAGTACTGTACAGTACAGTACAGTACAGTGCAGTACTGTACTGTACAGTACAATACAGAACAGTACATTACTGTACAGTACAGTACAGTACAGTGCAGTACTGTACTGTACAGTACAATACAGAACAGAACAGTACTGTACTGTACAGTACAATACAGAACAGTACAGTACTGTACAGTACAGTACAGTACATAAGTGCCTCCATCACTTCCACCACTTCTGTCACCTACCACGCCTCTGTATCACCTACCACGCCTCTGTATCACCTACCACGCCTCTGTGTCACCTACCATGCCTGTGTCACCTACCATGCCTGTGTCACCTACCATGCCTCTGTCACCTACCATACCTCTGAGTCACCTACCATGCCTCTGAGTCACCTCCATGCCTGTCACCTACCATACCTCTGTCACCTACCATGCCTCTGTGTCACCTACCATGCCTCTGTGTCACCTACCATGCCTCTGTGTCACCTACCAAGCCTCTGTGTCACCTACCATGATGCTTCACTCTTCACCTGTAGTGCTGGTAAGTGTTACGTTTTTATATATAGTAATTACATGTATACATATATGGGTCGATAATTTTTTATTGTAGTATTTTTATAGGAGGGGAAAAGTGTCTCAATAAGTTGGGATAACTGGGCAAGGCTAGAGCCCCATATGTGCCCAGTTATCGAAGGTTTACTGTAATCGTTGGTGATGCGAATTGGCGGTCAACATCCCGGGACGTAAGTTATCAGTTCACCTGTAGTGGGGAGTTTTCCCGAGAGTAAGCGATGCACCACACACAAGAGCTGTATTTATTAATGCACAAACCACTGTACATGTACAATGCAGTCAGTTCTGCTATAACGCGATAGTTGTGTTCTTGTAAAACATCGTGTTATAGAAATTCGTGGAATAGAAATAACAGGGCTTATGGAGAAAATAGGGTTAGGTGCAGATTACTACTCGAAATCGAAAAAAATTTAGTAGTTAGCCTAACACAAAGGATAGCACAGTCTAAATAAATGTTACATTCATATCTAATAATGAAATCATACAGTAAATGTAACACTTTACCTTGAAAAAATATGAATATAACTTGATGGGGGAGAAGGGTGATTTTGAGGTTGATAACATCGAGCTTCTCTTCAAGGGTTATAGCCTTTCTTTTACGATCATCACTGGGAATGCGATCACCAGAACGCTTCTTGGAGATATTCTTCTTTACCATATTCACAGTTAATACCACAAAATTGGAGAAATAATAAGCAAAAATGGAGTTACAGCAAACAAGCGTTAGCGTTATACAAATATTGTTCCTCTATTCGTAAATCGCGTTAGAGCCAATTCGTGTTGTCAAAACACGCATTATAGCAGAACTCACTGTACATTATAAATAAACTAAATACTGTAATGTATATTACTACTGTCATTTTGAGCCTACAGTAGGAGTAGTGTACATTGTTCAATCTTCTGAATGTGATACAGCTTTAAACACATGTGGTGGAGGATTAGTGGTCTCATATGACTGACCTGATGCACTTCACAGTCAGAAGCTCTTTATAGTCACTAAAACAGAGGACAGTTTAGTGATGTCCTCTCACTGACTGATAAACATTGAGCTCTATTTCTTACACAGATGTAACCAAGAAGAAACAATGACTGGACTGTAGTTCACCAGATGTCCACGAGGCGACGTTCAAATAGATGACGCCTGAACTGACAAATGAAGTGAATGATACGGTCCATATGGCGACTTGGCAGAATGACGAAGACCATAAAAGTCTGTTTACATTGCAAATAGGGAAATGGTCTTAATACAACAGCATCGTTAAAGCGAATTATTACAGACTGGAAGATCATAAATAGAGGTTTACCTGTACTTACTTTGGGTTAAGGCGCAGCTGTTAATGGCCAAACATATGTGAGCCTTTTCTTAAACCAGGTCACATTTATTATGAGTGATAAAATGATGTGAATATTGTAGGCTAAAGGAGAGGGACACACTGTGAAGTTACTGTACTGTAGTAGTAATACAATGACTAGTCAGGGTGGTGATAACCTTAGCTTCAAATATAATGGAAATATAAACATTTATTTCAGAAAATACAAATCAATCTACTGTATGTAGTGCAGTGCTGTAATAGGTTAAAGTAGTATGTAGTGCAGTGCTGTAATAGGTTAAAGTAGTATGTAGTGCAGTGCTGTAATAGGTTAAAGTAGTATGTAGTGCAGTGCTGTAATAGGTTAAAGTAGTATGTAGTGCAGTGCTGTAATAGGTTAAAGTAGTATGTAGTGCAGTGCTGTAATAGGTTAAAGTAGTATGTAGTGCAGTGCTGTAATAGGTTAAAGTAGTATGTAGTGCAGTGCTGTAATAGGTTAAAGTAGTATGTAGTGCAGTGCTGTAATAGGTTAAAGTAGTATGTAGTGCAGTGCTGTAATAGGTTAAAGTAGTATGTAGTGCAGTGCTGTAATAGGTTAAAGTAGTATGTAGTGCAGTGCTGTAATAGGTTAAAGTAGTATGTAGTGCAGTGCTGTAATAGGTTAAAGTAGTATGTAGTGCAGTGCTGTAATAGGTTAAAGTAGTATGTAGTGCAGTGCTGTAATAGGTTAAAGTAGTATGTAGTGCAGTGCTGTAATAGGTTAAAGTAGTATGTAGTGCAGTGCTGTAATAGGTTAAAGTAGTATGTAGTGCAGTGCTGTAATAGGTTAAAGTAGTATGTAGTGCAGTGCTGTAATAGGTTAAAGTAGTATGTAGTGCAGTGCTGTAATAGGTTAAAGTAGTATGTAGTGCAGTGCTGTAATAGGTTAAAGTAGTAGACAGGTTAATATTTTCTTAATTGGGTTTGTTTGGAGTAATACTGGGAATTTATGAGACATTAGTAAGCTCTCACAGTACAGTACTTTGCTCTTTATGTTTTACATAATAAAACAAAACTACATTATGCCCTGTGCACCTTAGCAGGATAGGATGAGCATGACTAAAAAATAAAAAATTAGTAAATAAATAAAAATAGTGATCAGTGCAAACCAATGAAATATGATAAGTGCATTGTATATTAATAAGTGAGGGTTTACCGGAGCTCATAATGGGGTGTTAGGCCAAACATCAACGGACTGAAACATATGTACTTCAGCCTTTAACGTGTGGGTCCTGCTGAAGGAGAATTCACCTAACAAACACTTTATTGGGAATATTCACTAATTTGGACCTTCCTGTTCATAATGTTCAATAAGGTTTAACTCAGAGAATCTATCAGCATCTTTCATTGTTGTTTCTCTAATACTAATGTATCGTGTGGCTGTACCATCTTTAAGCCCCGACTGATGCTCTTAACTCTCCTAGTCCAGTCCAGTACACATGGAACCATTTTATCAAATAAATAAGAACTATTCTTATACTGTACAGTACACCATCTGTACCAAGTTTAATTTTATTCTATTACTGTACTGAGATTTGTTGGACGACTTTATCTTACTAACATACAATTACACACACACAACTTTTGATTATACAGACAGGCGTGTACACCAACTGCAATATTCCCTATCTTGGATGAGAAGATAAAGGTTTCATGATCTCTGGCTATGCAAAATTATACTTACAATGCTTTTCATACAACATTGTTTTAACATAAAAAATAAATGCATATAAAAGCATTTATCTGTATACTGTACTATACATACTGTACAGTCTAGAAATCAATATCCTGTCAACTTTGAACTAATTAACTTAAATATTGTTAAAAAATCAGATGCTTCAGGGCACTGCCTATAATCTTCAGATAAGAAAAATGTCTTCTTTATACAAAACCCCCGGCTAGTTTGTACACTTTTTACTTGGGTCAAATATCCAAAATGAACATCATGTTTCTATGTGGTACAACACAATAGCCTGTGTTAAAATATATAAAACAAATTAAATAGAGTAAAAACATATGTACAGTAGTACTACAATATATCTTTTTATTCATTCTTATTGATACTGAACCTGTACAAACCAGTACAGTACAGTACAGTACAGTACAGTACAGTATAGCAACGCACAGCACAGTACAGAACAGCACAGAACAGTACAGCACAGTACAGTACAGCACAGCACAGCACAGTACAGTACAGTACAGTACAGTACAGTACAGTACAGTACAGCACAGCACAGTACTGTACAGCAGTTAAAAAAATGGCAGACCATACTGCTGTGCCTCTCACTGGTCCGGTGTTGTGACTTGTACTGTGCCTCTGTGTTAAATTTCTAAAGTTTGCGGATGACACCAAAATAGGGCGGCAGATTAATTCAGGGCAGGATGCAAATGCACTACAGGATCTAAATAAACTGCAGGAGTGGTCTGAAAAATGGCAAATGAAATTCAACACCAGCAAGCACAGCGTACTTAATATTGGAAGAATGAATACTGTCAATGTATACAGTCTAGAGAAGTCAACTTGTGAAAGAGACTTAGGGGTACTTGTAAGCCCGGACCTACTGCCTAGAATACAGTGCGTTAATGTTGGAAATAAGGCAAACAGAGTACATAAGAACATAAGAATGGAGTAAACTGCAGCGGGCCTATTGACCCATACTGGGCAGTCCCGTTTATACCCAACCCCTATTGCTCATATAAGCATCCAACCTATGTTTGAAGCTATCCAGCGTATTCGAGTTAATGATGATATTTGGTAACTTTTCCATTCATCCACTACTCTGTTTCCAAACCAGTGTTTACCTATTTCACGCAGAAATCTAAATTTGTCTAATTTAAAACCATTGTTACGAGTTCGCTCCTGGTTGGATAGTTTGAGTACCTTTGTAATGTCCCCTTTGTTTAACCCTGACTTCCATTTATACACCTCTATCATGTCGCCCCTCACTCTACGTCTCTCGAGGGAGTGCAAATTAAGATGCTTTAACCTGTCTCTGTACTCAAGGTTCCTAATGCCCGGGATTAGTCTTGTCATTCTCCTCTGGACTCTTTCCAAGGATTATATATCCATTCTGTAATATGGAGACCAGAACTGAACTGCGTAATCCAGGTGAGGTCTCACAAGCGCTAGATATAATTTTAAGATGACCTCGCTAGTCTTGTAACTAACACTCCTTTGTATGACCCAAGTACTTTATTAGCCTTGCTACGAGCAAAAACACATTGTTTACTTGCTTTAAGATTCCTACTTACCATTACTCCTAAATTTCTCTCGCAGTCGGATTCCACAATGGCATCGTTGTTCATCTGGTAACTGGTTTCCCTAGAAAAAAGTGCGTTAATGTTCGAAATAAGGCAAACAGAGTATTGGGTTTTTTATCTAGAAGTGTAAGTAATAAGAGTGCAGAGGTCTTATTGCAACTATATCTTACGCTAGTCAGGCCGCACCTCGCTTATGCGGTTCAGTTCTGGTGCCCTTATTATAGAATGGATATCAATTCACTAGAGTCGGTGCAGCGAAGAATGACGAAAATGATTCCGGGACTTAGAAACCTTCCATATCAGGATAGGTTAAAGAAACTTAACTTGCCTTCCCTAAAAAGACAAAGAGTGCGGGGAGATATGATAGAAGTATTTAAGTGGGTGAAAGGAATCAATAAAGGGGATATAGATAAAGTTCTTATAATATCTGAGCAGGATAGGACTCGGAGCAAAGGATTTAAGTTGGATAAGTTTAGGTTTAGGAGGGAGATAGGAAGAAACTGGTTCACAAATAGGGTGGTGGACGAGTGGAACAAGCTTAGCAACCTTGTAGTAAGTGCTGGTACGCTGGAAAGTTTCAAAAGGAGGCTGGATAGATTCATGGATGATAGAGTGGTTGTAACTCTCAACAGGAGCTGCCACGCAGAGGCCAACCGGCCTATTGCAGACTCCTTATTTTCTTATGTTCTTATGTTTTTCAAGAAAGAACCAGCCGCTCGTCCAGCTAATTTGTCTCCCTCCCTCACTTAGCCAACTGCTACCGCCGCTCCACCACCCGCCTCCCAGCCATCCGTCACCTCACCACCCGCCTCCCAGCCATCCGTCACCTCACCACCCGCCTCCCAGCCATGCGCCTCTCCACCGGCCACTACTGCATCACCCTCTTCCACCAGTGATCCTCATGATCCCCCCTATGCTTCAGTAACCAGATGTCTCCCTATGTACAGTACACCACTTCATCAAGCTCCAAACTTCCACATACATATGTAAGTAGTATTGGTGACTTTAAGTTTCTCATACACAATATAGGTATACATTAGTGCACTAAGGTAGTATAAGTTGCTATTCGTGGTTTTGCCTGTTCGCGCCATTCCTTGGAACCTAACCCCACAAATAGCTAGGGTTTACTGTACTGCAAAAGTATTATATGAGAAAGAGTTAGTGTAATTTCTCATTTATAAAAGAAAATAACTAGTACATAGTTATGTAGTACAGCAAAACCTCCATTTAATGAACTTTTATCTCTATATGATTCATTAGATCGAGGTTTTACTGTATATATTAAAATAATAGAAAACAAATGAGGAGTCTCAAATCAGGTTACATACTGCAGGTACTGAGGGAGTCCTTAGATTCTACATAAAACTGTATTCCCAATACGTACTGTACTCATAAGGGAAAGGAGCCATCACTACAGATTTTTTCATAATAGTACAGTACTATATAGTAATAAGAAGGTACAGGCCCCATATCTTAGTCTCTCAAACACTTCTTCATAACATGTTGCTCTTAAACCTTTCCTTAACACATGGCCGAGTTAGTACAGTACACATCCCTGGCCATGCAGTAAGGAAGGGGTTACTGAGGCCAACTAACAACCATACCTCAAAAAAATGAAATCTGAATTGAGACCATCATTGGCCTGTCCACGCACGCATGCACGCACGCACGCACGCACGCACGCACGCACGCACGCACGCACACGCACAAACACACACACACACACACACGTGCTTTAAATTATTAGTCAAGTTTTAGGTTGGTACCCACGGTGACTGCACAACTGTTAACCCATATTAAACCTACAATAGAGTACTCACAAGAATGAAAGATGGATGTTTTGTGTAAGGAAGTAGAACAAATATTCCTATGAAATAAGCAGTTAGACAATTATCTATAAAAATATAACTAATATAGTAGTGCAGAGTGTGAGTCTTGCTGCGACAGATTCTTACAGTAGAAAAAAATATGAAATTTTAGGGTGATACTTTTTCCAACTGTTTTTATTAAGAAAATTTTATATTCTAATTATATATGGTACTTAAGGATTCAGTCACTCAGTCCCTTATATTGTACTATCAAGTGTGCATAACTATCTACCCAATACAGTACAGGACTAAACTTTCTGGTAAAACAAACCACAATGCAGGGTTTTCTCTCAGAGGTTCAGGACCAAGGGGAACATGGTTCAGGCAGTGTAAGGCTGTAAATCAATGGGACAAATTACTCTAATTCTCAGTGATGAAATGAATATGATTAGGTTTACAGATTTACTACATTAGGTTAAATATACTGTACATTAGTATCAGATAAATTAAGATTTTTTACAGTAAAAATTTGAACTTGCTCAAATATACTGTATGTTGAATCTGGTTAACTTGGTTAGTTGTGAAAACCCTGCAGCACTATTATCTACAGTATGTAAACTACTTCTTTGCAGGTCTATAGTAACATAAAATACCCATCCTATATACTGTTAGTCAACTGGAACATGGTGTTAGAAGAAGGCAATGGGACAACACAAGTCTAAAGAGATTTACTAAAGTATTGAACCATGAGTCACACACTACCCCATAATAAGTCCTTAAGCTCACGCACTCTCGTTCTCATCCGGGCGGGCGGGCGAGTAATGACCGTGCCGAGTGCTCTCTACGAGGTTCGTCTGCTGATGGCCACGGGTTTCTGCCGGGTACGGTGCCTGGACATTTGACGATTCTGAAACATTCTGGTGAAGGCCGCGGGTCTCTGTCGAGTGAAGTTCTTGACTGGGTGTTTCTGAATCAGATGAAGACGAGGATGGGATGATGACATGCTCTTGACCGCTGGAATCAATATGAAGCATTAAATTATTTAAGTCTACATTTGGGCCCAGTTGTGAGGGATCTATGTACAGTGTACGTGTCGTGCCGTCCTCCATCGTAGCTTCCACGGCAACGAGGTCGTTGCCCCCCTCGCTGAGTGCCGGCGTAGGAACGGTGGGCACGGTGTTCCCGTGAGCGTCCACCGCGACCAGCATGTATGTCGTACCCGAGCTGGACGTAGTCGCCACATCGCTCGTTTTCGCCGGCTCATTTGTGTCCTCCGGCTCGGCTTCCGTCTTAGAGTGTGACACTTCCGGGGCATCGGAGTCTGCATCAAAAGGTCTTCTTGTCGGCTCGTGTCCACTTTCTTTTAGTCTCTCATTTTCTTCAACATTCTCTGTTATTCCTTCACTTTCAGCCAGTCCAACATTAAGACCTTGTGTAAATTCACCAATATTTTCACTGAATTTATCAATATTTTGAGTTAGTTCATTAGCTTCCCCAGTGTCAGTGTCAGGTTGGTCCACACGGGCAGGTGATTCTTCACCTACGTTGTACGGCTCATCTGCCTGACCATCACTGTGATCAGACTGTTCTCCATCTTCCTCGGCTGCATTATCATTGAAATCATTTGGACCATCAAAATCTTCTGCTGGACTGTCAACATCTTCAGACGGTTTATCAATGTTTTCTGTTGGTCCATAAACATCTTCTGAGGGATCGTAGACGTCTTCTGAGGGATCGTAGACGTCTTCTGAGGGATCGTAGACGTCTTCTGAGGGAGCGTAGACGTCTTCAGAGGGATTGTAGACGTCTTCTGAGGGATCGTAGACATCTTCTGAAGGTTTATCACCCCCTTCACTGTCTTCAGTCTGCTCGTTGACATCTTCAGATTGTTCATAAATGTCGTCACTTTGTTTTTGCTCATCCATGTCTTCAGTTCGTTCTTCAATGTCTTTAGTTTGTTCACAAACATCTTCAGTTTGTTCATACATTGAGTCAGTTCGTTCATAATCACCTTCAGTTTGTTCAAAGGCATCATTACTTCGCTCGTAATTATCATCAGTTGGTTCATAAGCTTCATCAATTCGACCAGAAGCTTCATCAGTTGGTTCATAATCTTTGTCAGTTTGATCAGAAACTTCTTCAGTTTGACTAGAAATATCATCTGTTCGATCAAAAATATTTTCAAGTGGTTCATTATTATCATCAAGCAGTTGTTCAGGTGATGTACCAGTGTGTTGACCTTCTTCAGCTGGTCGAGGTACAACATCTCCTGGTTCACTGACATCATCTGTTGGTTCACTTATGCCTTGCACAGGTTCACTGACATCATCTGTTGGTTCACTTATGCCTTGCACAGGTTCACTGACATCATCTGTTGGTTTACTTATGCCTTGCACCGGTTCACTGACATCATCTGTTGGTTCATAATGTTTGTTTATACACATTTGCTTCTCTTCGTCTGGCTCCGGGGTCAGTTCCTCTTGTTGGTAAGTAGTGCGAACATGTAACTGTGATCTAACATCTTCACAACTGTTATCAACCTTGGGGGACGGAGCGTTCTCTTCACGTTCCTCCTTAACTTTAGCCGTGGCTTCCTCTTCCACTGCACGTTCCCCTGAACTATCTTTTTCTTCCCGTTTCTCTTGACCATTTGTGTCATCATTTCTCTCTTCCTTTCCTTCACAGAGACTCTTAATATCACTCTCCTGTTCTACTTCCTCCTCCTCTGAGTTTGACCCAGAATCCCTTGCGTAATATTTTTCCCAGTCACTATAGTCACTGTCCGAGTCATTATTTATATAATTTGAAGTCTGGCTGGAGGAAGGAGTAACTGGAATGGCTGGTGTGGCAGCCAGTAAAGCATCAAATGCAGAGTTAATATCAGAGGCCTTGGGCATGGGTTTTCTCTCATACTTAGGTTGTGGGGGAGGATAATCATCAATGTCACTGTAGCCATCGTCAGAGTCATTTTGTTTTCTAACTTTATCCGACCCGACAGTCTTGGCCGCGTCGCCGTCCGCTCCCTCGTCGTCGTCGGCCCAATCCATCAAGAGTTGCTTTGTGTCCTGCAGGCTTTTCCTGGACTCGGACACTTGGCCGTTTGTGTGAGCGTGTTGCAAGTGTTCTCTCCCCTTGGCGTCTTTGCCCTTCCTTTTGGAGTCCTTGTTTGTCTTAGGGGTGCCCTGTTTTCTTCTCCTTCTTCCAGGTATCTTGATACCTGTGTCATAATTGTATACCTTTTTCATGTGAACTTTGTTGTGCCAGATGATCACGTTTAGCCTGGTGCACGTAAAACCGCAGATATGACACTTGTACCAATTTGATGCAGCACGCATGTCTTCTTCACTGTTTTCTCTCTTAGGCTGGGGGAGAATGCGTACCTTATATTGAATCACGGCCTGTTGCATTTTATTACCCGGAATCCTGCTGCCAACCTTCTTGTACACTACAGCTTGCCCAATATCTGTTCCCCTCTTGACCACCTCCTCTTTTTTCTTCTTGGATTTTTGTTGTCCAAACCCCAGGTTACTATAGTCTATTCTGCGCTTACCAGCAACCTCGCCCAAGGTCTGTAGGATGTTCATGTCCCCTCCTGTGAGCTTCTCGGCCGTCACCACGTCCGCCTCAAACTTGGCCAATAAATCCACATCTCCGTGACTCTGGTTCCTATTGACGCCTGCAGAAACAAAAAATGTAAAAACCTATTTAATGTACACACTCACCAAACACTTCTCAAACACTATAAGCAATATGTAATCTGAAAAATGAACAAAGAATTTGAAACCATTCCGAGATGACAAGCCCCATTCTCACATCCACCGTGCCCAGGTGTTGGAGAAGTTTTTGTGTATACAAATATTAAAGAGACAATACATTACATTAACTGTACTGTACATTGTGAACAATCAATAAAGAAATATTTATAAACCAATTGGAACACTTTACCCACGACATAATACACACGCTACCTTGGGGGAAAAAATGTACTATATAAAATTGTCATTTGGGTCATCCCTACGGTTTACAGTTATGGTCTCTTAACACTCTCTTATAGTACAGTAAATGTACACCTAACCTGAGTTGTGGTCAGAGTTCATTAACATGTATTCACTACTATAATATAAATATCAAACACATATTGCTACCTTAGGACACTGAAACTTACATTGCCCTCTTCTGATGAATTCTTCCTTGCGATCACAGTTGTAGGGGAAGATGTGTTCTGACTTGTGAACATCTTGACTGAAATGAAGAGGGAAGTGTGTACAGTAAGGTGTAGCCACAAACACTGATGCAATATCCCGCACTATACCGACGGTCTATTAATTATTACACCTCGTTCTCACTATACAAAAGCCTATCTTCCTTATATAAATATGGTCCCTTAAAAATGCACCAAATAATATATTATAATCACTTAATTTAACAAAAAAAACTAAAATGACAAAATACAGTAAAGGAAAGTAAAAAACAAGTCATAAGGTAAATAAAATACTGTAAATTCAAAGTTTAACCTCGTTCATATCGGCGGGTGTTTGTACAGTATATAGTAAAATTATAGTACAATAGAGTACAGTAGAGTACAGTATCTCCACAGATCTGTTAGCTGCACTGGAAACTATAACACATTTTGCAACTTGTGTGGAGAAATTATTGCAACTGCCACTCTCAAAATGATCTCATAAAGGATATAGGCAAGCACTGGTTTGGAAATAGAGTTGTGGATATGTGGAATAGACTACCGAGTGCTATAGTAGGATCGGGGACACTAGGGAGCTTCAAGACGAAGTTGGATAGGCACATGGAAGTGCTGGGATGGGTGTGAAAGGGATCTGCCCTGTATGGGCCAGTCGGCCTCCTGCAGTATCCCACTTTCTTATGTTCTTATGTTCTTATAAATCCTGCACTTCTCTAACTCTTCTGACTTGAAAAAACATAATGAAAAAACTCCATCTCCTCATTTAACGCCATTAGATAATATTTTTATATACCTGCACAGAACCTGACATCTACAGTATATCTTCCAAGACATTTCTTATAATACAGTACTGTACTCTACTTCAACAAGGTTACATAAAAAAAATTAAGTAATTACTAGCTTCTCAGACAATGATGAGTGACAGAATGGCTACAGGAGAGAAGGAGGCATTGAGAAGTGTGGGGGATGTACCTCTAGTGAAGTACAGTACTGTACATGAGTGGTTTGTGGGATATTACAGCAGCAAAACAGAGTGAGTCTTGGTTCTAGTCAACTTACAATATAGCAAATATTAATACTCACACAACATATGATACACTCATCAAGCCACAATACTTACTATTCATTTTCATGGAAGAACTTGACAATTGCAACTGGCATCTTCCGAAGTGCCTGGACATATTCTGGTGGGCACTTGGCAACGGTGGTGATGGTGCCAGGCCACCAAGCTTGGCCCAGTCTCACCCACACCACCGAGCCACTCTCCAGGTGACTCATGCCTCTGTAAAACAAACACACACTTCTATTATGTATTCATTACACACTTTGCTAAAATTACAGTTTCACTACCAATTGGTTTTTTACCATAAATGTGAGGGAAATGAGTCAATTTTGAGTTATCACCCTCCCTCACAACTTGACCTAACCAACCAACGAAACCTACCTTATCTTACCCAACCCCCTCGCCGGTGTTTGACGAGTCTCGAAAAAAAATTATATTCGTTTCCGCCGGAAATCACTGGTTTTTTTATTACCCCCCCGATGAAAATATTGTAAGAAAATAAACATCAATAAATATAACTCACTCACAGGTTAGTCCTATATATTAACCGAAAAATGTCATAGAATTGTCTAAACATTACGAAATACATATTAATAACAGTGAAAGAAAGACAGGTGTAAGACTATAAATTCACCAATGAAATTTTTTTCTTTTAAACCGCTAATTTGCACAAGAAATGAAGGTCAGATTTGAGTAAAACAACATAATACACAAAAATAAAATAAAAACTTGTATCAAAACCTGAGGGCAACCAATGGACCAACATTTACCGTTCTTCCTTGTGATATTCAATATTATTTAATTCATTACACCCCAGGAGGCGACAAGCCTACTTATGTTCAATACTTTAACTCTCTTCGCCGCTTGGTCACATAAGTACTGGACCCTGAATATATCTGAACCTGCTTCAGTGTTGGTCAAGTCTGGGCTCACAGCACTGTGGTAGGTTGTTTACTGCTGCGAACTAACTCACCAAATGTTACTATTATCACAACTATCCTAAAAGTACAAGGAATAATTAAGAATAAGTAACAATAACTATCTACATAAGAAAAGGTGTAATTTAGTGTGTTTAAGAGGTGAAGTTTGTCTCCCGATCTTATCCCGGAGTTGCCTCCACCTCTCATTTACCGCACACTACACGTAATAAATATCTCTATATGCTCACTTAAACCTTAAAAACTTGGGTAATACTTACAAGGTGTTGAGACAGCTTTCTGTAAGTCAAATAAGTCAACTGAGGGCAATCGTCAACAACTACAACATCATAACATCATCACAAACAAACGCTTCTGTAGATTGTCTAATGTTAAAACTACCACGAACACCAAAGAAAAATATATTTTATTCATTTTTAAACAATAAATAACCAAACATATCGTAAATATAGAGAAAATTCCCAATAATTATTTAATTTGACTCAAATTGGATCAGTAGTGGTGGGAATGGTTACATTAATATGACTTGTGGTAGTGTTGCAACATTAGCCCCTGATAACCGCCTGGACAGCTCCCACAATGCCTCACTGATCATAAACCCGAGAATATGGAAAGCGCAATATCTCAAAAAAAAATTTCAAATACAAAAAAATCATTAATAATTCATTGATAATATACAAGTAATATATATTAAGCTTAAATAAAATAATATAAATATGTGTTAAGGTGCTACAGTGAATTAATTACTGACACTTACGCCGGAGTTTTAATCATCTTTCCTCTCCAACGAAGAGCCAGCCTGTAGGAATTTTTCTTTCAAGCGGTATTTCTAATTCCTCGAAACTCTTCCCCTCTGTGTAGAACCAAGTACGGTAGAGTTGGTAATCCTGTCCACCTTCGCTCATGCATTATGGGGACGTCTTACTCGAAGGGTACGGAATTCTACATGACCTCAAGCAGTGTGTGGTGAATTTCATCTGCCATTTTTCAGACCATTCGAAAAATTTGTTTAGATCTTCCTGTAGTTTTGCCGAGTCCTCGTCAGATTTGATAACACGTCCTATTTTAGTGTCATCAGCAAATTTACTTATGTTGCTGTCTATGCCGATATCTATGTCGTTTATGTATATAATAAATAATAATGGTCCAAGTACTGAGCCTTGGGGAACTCCACTTGTGACATTGCTCCAATGGGACTTAATGCCGTTAATGCTCACTCAATGTTTCCTCTCCTGTAACCACGCCCTAATTCATTTAAGGATGTCACCTTTGAGACTGGACTGAGTAGTGCCCCTTGAGATGCTTATGCACCTCAATTAGGTCACCCCTTGCCCGTCTGTAGTATAAGTTAGGCAAGTTCAGGCGCTCCTATCTCTCAGGGTAGTTGAGGTGCCGAAGTGCAGGCACCAGTCTGGTGGCCCTTGTGAGGTTCAAGATTGTTTGGTTCACACTCAGGATGGGATGGAGAAAGGAAACTCACAATGTGCTCTCTATATACATGTTGTACTGGATGTACAATGCAGCTTGGTGCTGGGAAGGCAGCATGATTACAAGCGTGATGTAGAGAGAGCTGGTTGGTGAGGATGCTCAGAGAAGGACAGCTTGTGGGTCGCCATGCTCTCCGGCGGGAGAGAGGACCGCCAGGCAGGCGGAGGAGGAGCGAGGGCCGCCAGGCAGCGGCGGAGGAGGTGTTGCTGGCTGCGGCTGTAGGTAGAAAGAGACAGGTCACGACGAGGTCAGGTCTTAAATAGCGGGAGTTGGCGTGGCTTAGTAGTTGACCCCCTCTCCGTGGTGTATGGCGGCGCTGGTTGACCTAGACCACGGGGCACACACTGGGGAATTGGTGGGGTCGGCTACTCAGCGACAAACAGCGTTTGTAGGGGAGAAATCCACTACACCCTCCTTTGAACATTTTCAACCAACTGACAGTCCTTAGCATATCTCAGTCGAGTGTCCTTACCTGGAGCTGGCGGACGCTCGCCCCATAACATAAGAACAAAAGAACATAAGAAAATAAGGAGTCTGCAATAGGCCAGTTGGCCTGTGCATGGCAGCTCCTGTCGAGAGTTACTACCACTTTCTATCATCCATGAATCTATCCAGCCTCCTTTTGAAACTTTCCAGCGTTCCAGCACTTACTACAAAGTTGCTAAGCTTGTTCCACTCGTCCATGCACCACCCTATTTGTGAACCAGTTTCTTCCTATCTCCCTCCTAAACCTAAACTTATCCAACTAAAATCCGTTGCTCCGAGTCCTATCCTGCTCGGATATTATAAGAGCTTTATCTATATCTTCTTTATTGATTCCTTTCACCCACTTAAATACTTCTATCATATCTCCCAGCAGTTTTCGTCACAGCTCAAAATTGAAGAAGCCGCAAGTCCAGAATATTTGTTGTAGCACTTTTTCGCCCTCGAGCTTATTCTATTACATCTCATAAGGTAACATTTGTCACCCAGCACCTACCACCTTCTTTCTAAGTTAATTGCGGTCATATTGGAAGTTTTTATAACAACAATTACAACTAAGGCCAGTGCAGTTTTCCCGTGTTAAAAGTTTTTATTTTTTATTGTGTAATATGACGTAATGATACAGTACTGTACCTTTTATTGTATTTAGGCCCTGTTAGAGTGTTGATAAAGACTGAGTTTTCCTCAAGTATGTAAGGGAGGTGACACTGCACTAAAGATGAGGAGGGTGGATGGGGGAGTTTGGGTGTTAGGGAGGATGGATGGGGACATTTTAGGGTTTTCTTGTGTTCCAGTAAATCAGTTTTTCAATTTTGCTTTACTTCAATATTTCTTCTCGTCTTTGATTTGGTGAATGATACAGTTTCACGTTTTCTGTGTATTATATTGTCACATTCCGTTTTGTGTGTGTCATATTGATCAGTTCTTACTGTCTTTGTAGGTAATATTCCCCATTTCCATGTGGTTATGTTAAAGTTTTCAGCTTTATCTGGCCAGTGTCTCAAGTCACTGTTTACATCGTCTTCAGGGATCTCACTTCCCATTTTCCTTGTGTGTGTGGTGTTGCCAGTTCTCGTTTTCTTTATAAAAAATGTAACTCGTCTCAGTTTTCTTTGTGGTTGAGGTAGTTTCCCGTTTACCTTGCGCGTTCGGTCTCCCGATTTCTAGGAGTGGGCGCTAGGTAGCTGTGTGCGTCGGCTGCATCTATCTTTAGCCAGGGCGGCGGGCGGTGGGGCAGAGTGGAGTGTGAGTGGGCTAGTGTTGGCTGGTGTGTGGTGTGGGCGGCCGCCTCACGTGTCAGGGGTAGACCATCTGTGTTACCCTCCCATGAGTAGCCGAAAGTGTACCGCTACTTCCCTCTAGTTTAAATTGAACTGCTACTTTCCCTCTTAGTGTAAAGTGAACCACTACTTCCCCCTGTGAGTGAGCGCCACTTCCCATAAAGAGTAGCCCTTAACACCTTGGATTACGTCAAGAACCATCGACATCTCCCTCCTCACACAGCGCCACCCAGCATCTACCTCCCCTGTCTCTCTTGCTTGTTCCTATCTTTCTCTTGTCAGTCTCCTCTCTTGCGTCTCTTTTCTCTCTCTTGTCTGTCTCCCTCCTTTCTCTTTCTCTCTACCATCTTGGAACACATTCCGGCCGCTTGGTGGTGGTGGTGGTGGTGGTGGTGCTGTTACTGCTCCCGCGCCTGCTTCTGCTGCTTCTACTGCCGTCGTCACCGCTACTGCTGGTGGGTCCCTCCTGCTCTTGGTAGTCCTCGTCTCCTCTTCCCTGTCTGTCAATTCTCACCTATCTATTTTATTGTCTGTCAAATCTCCTCTATTCTCCTCTCTGTCTACTCCCCCTCTCTTCTCACCTGTATTCTCGTGTCTATTCTCCCCTCTGTCTATTCTTCTCTTTATCTCTGGAGTCGTCATTTTACTGTCTGCCACTGTGATATTCTTGACGACAGGACGATACTGTTATACATGTTCATATTAACTTAAATAATTAACTGACGGGGGGTTACGTTAGGTTACCTTACTGGTTAATTGTTTGTATTATTGCCTGTAGAGAGTTAGCACCGGAACCAGACCAATGAACACTGTGATTGAGATATAGGTGAGAACGAGGCGGATAACAGGAGAGAGAGAGAGAGAGAGAGAGAGAGAGAGAGAGAGAGAGAGAGAGAGAGAGAGAGAGAGAGAGAGAGAGAGAGAGAGAGAGAGAGTTTTTTTTAGTTTAACAAATTTATTGACAAAGCCTGGAATACAGTTTGCCTATTGTGAATAATTCAGTCAGGTCTTGACACTGAGGGTGGTATCACTTCTCACTGCCACGCAGCACAGAGGTTCATACACAAAGACATGTGGGTGATGTCACTGTTCGCTGCCATGCAGGACAGTGGTTCATATACATTGGACGTCATATTCTAATTGAGGACTAATCAGTGTGGGCTAGCAAATTTGGGATAAACAGCAAGAATGTCCCCATGCACTCCTGATTCAGTATAGTAATTACAAAGTTCATAATACAATAAGCCAGGTGGCCTGAAGTGAGAGGTCAGATGGGTCGAGGTGTTGAAGCTGACGCCTACAACACTTAACTGCAAAGTCAACACTGGTGGTTCGTGGTCTGGCGCTCCACCTGTACCATCCTCAGCTGTGTTCCACCTGTACCACCCTCAGCTGTGTTCCACCTGTACCACCCTCAGCTGTGTTCCACCTGTACCACCCTCAGCTGTGTTCCACCTGTACCACCCTCAACTGTGTTCCACCTGTACCATCCTCAGCTGTGTTCCACCTGTACCACCCTCAGCTGTGTTTCACCTGTACCACCCTCAACTGTGTTCCACCTGTACCACCCTCAGCTGTGTTCCCCACCCTCAACTGCTGTTCCCACCTGCCCACCACCCCTCAGCTGTGATTTCACCTGTACCACCCTCAGCTCCTGTTCCCACCTGTACCACCCTCAACTGTATTTCCTGCTTACCACCCCTCAGCTGTGTTTCACCTGTACCCTCAGCTGTGTTTCACCTGTGCCACCTCGACTGTGTTCACCTGTACCCACCTCAACTGTGTTCCACCTGTACCACCCTCAGCTGTGTTTCCACCTGTACCACCCTCAACTGTGATTTCACGCCTGTGCCACCCTCAGCTGCATTTTACCTGGCCTGCACCCTCCAGCCTGTGTTCCACCTTGCCACCTCAGCGCCTCGCGTGCCATCCCACCTGTACCACCCTCAACTGTGTTCCCACCTGTACCACCCTCGCTGTGTTCCACCTGTACCACCCTCAGCATGTTCACCTGTACCACCCCTCAACTGTGTTCCCACCTGTACCCACCCTCAGCTGTGTTCACCTGCCTACACCCTCAACTGTGTTCCACCTGTACCACCCTCAGCTTCATGTTTTCATCTGTACCACCCTCAGCACATCTAATTTCCACCTGTACCATCCTCAACTGTGTTCCACCTGTTGCCATCCTCAACTGTGTTCCCACCTGTACCACCTCAACTGTATGTTCCACCTGTACCATCCTCAGCTGTGTTCCACCTGTACCATCCTCAGCTGTGTTTCACCTGTACCATCCTCAGCTGTGTTCCACCTGTACCACCCTCAGCTGTGTTCCACCTGTACCATCCTCAGCTGTGTTTCACCTGTACCATCCTCAGCTGTGTTTCACCTGTACCACCCTCAGCTGTGTTTCACCTGTGCCATCCTCAACTGTGTTCCACCTGTACCACCCTCAACTGTGTTCCACCTGTGCCATCCTCAACTGTGTTCCACCTGTGCCACCCTCAGCTGTGTTCCACCTGTACCATCCTCAGCTGTGTTTCACCTGTACCATCTCCCAACTGTGTTCCCACCTGTACCATCCTCAGCTGTGTTTCACCTGTACCACCCTCAACTGTGTTCCACCTGTACCACCCTCAACTGTGTTCCACCTGTACCATCCTCAACTGTGTTCCACCTGTACCATCCTCAACTGTGTTCCACCTGTACCATCCTCAGCTGTGTCCCACCTGTGTGCCATCATCAGCTGTGTTCCACCTGTACCACCCTCAGCTGTGTTTCACCTGTGCCACCCTCAGCTGTGTTTCACCGCCCACCCTCAGCTGTGTTTCACCTGTACACCCTCAGCTGTGTTACCTGTACCACCCTCAGCTGTGTTTCCTGTACCACCCTCAGCTGTGTTTCACCTGTACCACCCTCAACTGTGTTCCACCTGTACCACCCTCAACTGTGTTCCACCTGTGCCATCCTCAACTGTGTTCCACCTGTGCCACCCTCAGCTGTGTTCCACCTGTACCATCCTCAGCTGTGTTTCACCTGTGCCATCCTCAACTGTGTTCCACCTCTACCATCCTCAACTGTCCACCTGTGCCACCTCAGCTGTGTTCACCTGTACCACCCTGCTGTGTTCCACCTGTACCACCCTCAACTGTGTTCCACCTGTACCACCCTCAACTGTGTTCCACCTGTGCCATCCTCAGCTGTGTTCCACCTCCACCTCAGCTGTGTTCCACCTGTACCACCTCAACTGTGTTCCACCTGTACCACCTCAACTGTGTTCCACCTGTACCACCCTCAGCTGTGTTCCACCTGTACCCCCTCAGCTGTGTTCCACCTGTACCACCCTCAACTGTGTTCCACCTGTCAACCCTCAGCTGTGTTCCACCTGTGCCACCTCACGTTCCACCTGTACCACCCTCAGCTGTGTTCCACCTGTACCACCTCAACTGTGTTCCACCTGTACCACCTCAATTCATCCACCTGTACCACCTCAACTGTGTTCCACTGTACCATCCTCAACTGTGTTTCACCTGAACACCTCAACTGTGTTCCACCTGTACCACCTCAACTGTGTTCCACCTGTACCACCTCAACTGTGTTCCACCTGTACCACCTCAACTGTGTTCCACCTGTGCCATCCTCAGCTGTGTTTCACCTGTACCACCTCAGCTGTGTTCCACCGCCACCCCAACTGTGTTCCACCTGTACCACCTCAACTGTGTTCCACCTGTACCACCCTCAACTGTGTTCCACCTGTACCATCCTCAACTGTGTTCCACCTGTACCACCTCAGCTGTGTTCCACCTGTACCACCCTCAGCTGTGTCCCACCTGTGCCATCCTCAACTGTGTTCCACCTGTACCACCCTCAGCTGTGTTCCACCTGTACCACCCTCAGCGTGTCCCACCTGTGCATCCTCAACTGTGTCCCACCTGTACACCTCAGGTTCCACCTGTACCACCTCAGCTGTGTCCCACCGTGCCACCCTCAACTGTGTTCCACCTGTACCATCCTCAACTGTGTTCCACTGTACCACCCTCAACTGTGTTCCACCTGTACCACCCTCAGCTGTGTTCCACCTGTACCATCCTCAACTGTGTTCCACCTGTACCACCCTCAGCTGTGTTCCACCTGTACCACCCTCAGCTGTGTTCCACCTGTACCATCCTCAACTGTGTTCCACCTATACCACCCTCAGCTGTGTTCCACCTGTACCATCCTCAACTGTGTTCCACCTGTACCACCTCAACTGTGTTCCACCTGTACCACCTCAACTGTGTTCCACCTGTACCATCCTCAACTGTGTTCCACCTGTACCACCTCAGCTGTGTTCCACCTGTACCACCCTCAGCTGTGTCCCACCTGTGCCACCCTCAACTGTGTTCCACCTGTACCATCTCAACTGTGTTCCACCTGTACCACCCTCAACTGTGTTCCACCTGTACCACCCTCAGCTGTGTTCCACCTGTACCACCCTCAACTGTGTTCCACCTGTACCATCCTCAGCTGTGTCCCACCTGTGCCATCCTCAACTGTGTTCCACCTGCCACCCCAGCTGTGTTCCACCTGTACCATCCTCAACTGTGTTCCACCTGTACCATCCTCAACTGTGTTCCACCCTGTACCATCCTCAGCTGTGTTTCACCTGTACCACCTCCTGTGTTCCACCTGTACCACCCTCAACTGTGTTCACCTGTACCATCCTCAACTGTGTTCCACCTGTACCATCCTCAACTGTGTTCCACCTGTACCATCCTCAGCTGTGTCCCACCCCATCATCACTGGTTCCACCTGTACCACCCCAGGTCACCCACCCTCAGCTGTGTTTCACCCACACCCTCAGCTGTGTTTCACCTGTACCAACCTCAGCTGTGTTTCACCTGTACCACCCTCAGCTGTGTTTCACCTGTACCACCTCAGCTGTGTTTCACCTGTACCACCTCAACTGTGTTCCACCTGTACCACCTCAACTGTGTTCCACCTGTGCCATCCTCAACTGTGTTCCACCTGTGCCACCACCAGCTGTGTTCCACCTGTACCATCCTCAGCTGTGTTTCACCTGTGCCATCCTCAACTGTGTTCCACCTCTACCATCCTCAACTGTGTTCCGCGATTGTGGTGCCAAAACTGAGTAACAATATAGTATAACATTATAATACTTAGAATTTTATAACTAATATTAAGAGTACGAAGATTTGACCCAGGCTTCTTATGGTCAGGTCAGGTCAGGTTTAAGAAAGTGCCACACTACGCCGCAAGAATAAGAGACAGTCGGATAGTTCACCAAGCACTTGTTTTACCCACAATGTACTGCTCGGTGGCGTCACTTTTCAAGCGCCAACCTCCGAGTGTGCGCGCGTCTGCTCCCGTGATTAAGTTATTCAACAATTATTGTTATTTGTGCAATATACGGGTGCAGCAGCAAAGCTCAAATCCCAAGCAGAGAGCACATCAAGTATTACAGATATCCCAGAGGTAAGAAAACTTGTGATAATTGGACAAATATCCGAAAGCGTTCTGATAACAGATTAGGCAAGCCGAGATACTTGTTCATATTTCTTTTGTATCTCCTAAATTCTGGAATGTTTGTCAATATCCTGGTAGCTACAAGAAGGTGAGACATTCATCTTGCTATATGTGGCCTAAAAGAACTAGGAACCTATTTAATAATCTTGAAAATTAAAAATTATGTACATGGGTATGCGAGTTTCAGGCACATGTTTCAAGATGGTAGGAAGATTTCTTAGGTTGCTTAATTCTGCAATGTCAGTCAATATCAGGTCATCCAGGAGACCGTGAGACAATGTTGTTGCCATGTTTGACAAAAGAAAATCAATTTTGCCCCAAATATATGAAAAACCAGCGACGGTCGTGATGTTTAACGCCTAAAGAAACTTACAGTAAAGTCTACGTGGTCTTTTTATATTAGTGGACCGTTCTATCTCTAGGTGTTAGAAATATGTTTTTTTTTCCGAATGTGTAGACAATTCTAAGACATTTTTCTTTTATATTTTCGTCGGAAATTTAGGGTAGTCCAGATGTTATTTTTCCAATATCATTGTTTGCGTCTGGCGAAGAAGCTCTTTCCCGCCTATTTTCCTTGTTGTCTCCAGCGCCTGTGGGGGGGCGGTGTGGGAGCTGTTATTGGCCAGTGGAGTCGAGGCTACTAACGTTATTATTGGAGAGCGCAGGGTTATGAGACTTGTTATTGGGTAAGAGCTCATTGTCTTAGCCAATGAGCAAGGCGGGAGGAAAAGTTTGATTATGTACCAGGGGTGAACATTCACCTGCCATGTCTGGCAAAAGGAAAATCTGTGCATTGCTAATAAGTTAAAAAAATGAGTTGCTTCGTCCATTTCATCAGCGAAATGGCCCCCCTAGTGTTTCCTTGTAATATTTGTCCTTTTGCTGTACTGTATCACTTATTTTGGGGGACTATGAGAACATAAGGCACCATTTTGTTATACCCGGCAACAGAAAAGCCTTACGAGTATTCTAAAAAAAATAAATGATCACACGTCAACCAAGTGAAGGCTGTAGTCCTCCTAGTGACCACAGGTAGCGTGACGCCATTGAGTGGGGCGGAGCTGGAGTTATGACGTTACAGCGGTGTGTCCTAGTGTATAATTATAGTCCTTTGTAGAGTGTGTGGGAAGTGGGTCATGAGTGTGTTTTTATTGTAAACATATAACTTTTCAGAGCGTTTGTTCTATTTATTATTTATATTTTTTGCGAATACTTTTGTTATTACTATTATTAGTTTTTGTCATAGCTATTATTATTAGTGTTGTCTTTATTATTGTTAATGTCATTATAGTTATTACTATTATCATTATTGTCACCAATATCATTATTGTCGTCCACTGCCATCTGTTATCAGTGTTCAGGAAGGGACCATTTATGGCTGTAGTGTACGGTACAGTATTTGATTTTCATTAAGTGAGAACAAGATAGCATGGTTTAGTACTGTGGCTATGAATAATACTATTAATATTAGGTATAATAATAATAAGAAATACCACTACAGATAAACTACATAGGTGTTGGGGAAACTAATAATCGTGAAATGTTGCGTTTGTCGCCAAAGTTGAGGCGTTACCTAGGCCGGGGTCCTCTACTGCAGGGCGTCACCCAACCACTTCCTTCTTCAGGAACACCCCGCCCGCCCTCTTTCTTTTTATATACAGTATTTGCACCTATCAGTGAATCCGTCTGTATCTACCGCCCGTATATTTCCCTCCAATCCAAGTTTATCAGCAGGAAGAAACACGGTGTGGGGCCCTGAGCCTGATGACATTGTGGGGTTTTGTACAGCGTAATGTATTGTGTTGTGGGTGGCATCTTTCAACTGGTAGCTGGCAACTGATCTTACAGCCTAGCAGTCAAAAACAAATTATTTATGTTTCTTGTAAACGTTAGACCTATTGCTACCCTCTGGCGCGGGGCCTGAGGCCACTCCCCAAATACACCGCTGTGCTAAGTGTAGGTAAATGAAGCTACGAAGGCTGCTTCTTGAGTTACCTCATTATACCTTGACGATGTGTGGCAGTAGAGCATACTGTACTTTACTGTAGGTATTTCACCATTTTTCCTTGTCGTAATACAGTAATAGGACGAATTACCTAGTGTTGTATTTTTACAATTGTGATTGTGTGGCAGCTTGTCACCTCAATAAGAGGCAACATCAGTTCAGGTCCTGCTGTCCGGGCCGGGCCGGCCATAAACTCAAGACCAAGGCCACCTTTACCTACTCTAGGTTTCCTACAATAATTTTCCCCAGTTGGAGTTGAGAACATGTCTGACTTGAATAACGACACAATATGGCGTCATAGTTATACAGTACAGTATAGACAATAGTCTTCTGCCTTGCCCACTTAAAATAAAATAGTAAATGTTTGAATCTTTTACAAACTCTTTCTTGGGTGTGTGATGACAGGGTCACAAAACTGTACCGCATCGTTGCATATATATTATATTAACCCACACTACACAGCCACACACTACACACCCACACACTACACACCCACACACTACACACCCACACACTACACACCCACACACTACACACCCACACGTTGATTGTTAAAGGTTGGTTAGATTAGTCTCTCCCCTTTGTCTCTCCAACATAACATACTGCACACCCCTCCTTCTCTCTCTCTCCCCAATCGTCTCGCGTAAACATTAGGCGCGGGTGACTAGTCTCTCTCTCTCTCTCTCTCTCTCTCTCTCCAACACGTCTTACAACATGGTCTCTCGTGTTAACAGGTGGCGGGTTATCATGCACCGTGAGGAGGGAAGAAAAAATAATTCAGGGCAGAGTGGATGCAGTCTGTCTCACCCTAGCTCGTGACGGCAGGATAAACCTCACTTTCTGACCTAGTTGTGTGTGGGGCCGCCCTGCCAAGCTTCGCCTTACCGTCTGTCTGTCTCTCGTGTGTGGGGCCGCCCTGCCAAGCCTCGCCTTACCGTCTGTCGTGTGTGGGCGCCCTGCCAAACCTCGCCTTACCGTCTGTCGTGTGTGGGGCCGCCGTGCCAAGCTTCGCCTTACCGTCTGTCGTGTGTGGGGCCGCCTGCCAAGCCTCGCCTTACCGTCTGTCGTGTGGGGCCGCCTGCCAAGCCTCGCCTTACCGTCTGTCGTGTGTGGGGGCCGCCCTGCCAAGCCTCGCCTTACCGTTCTGTCGTGTGTGGGGCCGCCCTGCTGGCCTCCTCCCCGTCTGTCGTGTGGGGCCGCCCTGCCAAGCCTCGCCTTACCGTCTGTCGGTGTGGGGCCGCCTGCACCTCCGCCACCGTCTGTCGTGTGGGGCCGCCTGCCAAGCCTCGCCTTACCGTCTGTCGTGTGTGGGGCCGCCCTGCCAAGCCTCGCCTTACTCTGTCTGTCGTGTGTGGGGCCGCCCTGCCAAGCCTCTTACCGTCTGTCTGGGGCCGCCCGCCTCGCCTACCGTCTGTCGGTGTGGGGCCGCTCCAGCCTCGCCTACCCTGTCTGTCTGTCGTGTGTGGGGCCGCCTGCCAAGCCTCGCCTTACCGTCTGTCGTGTGTGGGGCCGCCCTGCCAAACCCTCGCCTTACTGTCTGTCGTGTGTGGGGCCGCCCTGCCAAGCCTCGCCTTACCGTCTTGTGGGCCCCCTGCCTCCACGTCTGTCGTGTGTGGGGCGCCCTGCCAACCTCGCCTTACCGTCTGTCGTGTGTGGGGCCGCCCTGCCAAGCCTCGCCTTACCGTCTGTCGTGTGTGGGGCCGCCCTGCCAAGCCTCGCCTCGTCTGTCGTGTGTGGGGCCGCCCTGCCAACTCGCCTTACCGTCTCGTTGTGTGGGGCCGCCCTGCCAAGCCTCGCCTTACTGTCTGTCGTGTGTGGGGCCGCCCTGCCAACTCCTGCCACCGTCTGTCGTGTGTGGGGCCGCCCTGCAAGCCTCGCCTTACCGCCCCCCCCACCCCCTGTACTGTCTGTCGTGGGGGCCGCCCTGAGCCTCCC
This sequence comes from Homarus americanus, assembly GCF_018991925.1. Classification (NCBI taxonomy): domain Eukaryota; kingdom Metazoa; phylum Arthropoda; class Malacostraca; order Decapoda; family Nephropidae; genus Homarus; species Homarus americanus. The sequence goes on along the minus strand of NW_024747582.1, from coordinate 1,009,966 downwards.
GTCTGTCGTGTGGGGCCGCCCTGCCAGCCTCGCCACCGTCTGTCGTGTGTGGGGCCGCCCTGCAAGCCTCCTGCCCTCCGTCTGTCGTGTGGGGCCGCCCTGCCAAGCCTCGCCTTACTGTCTGTCTGTGTGGGGCCGCCCTGCCAAGCCTCGCCTTACCGTCTGTCGTGTGTGGGGCCGCCCTGCCAAGCCTCGCCTTACCGTCTGTCGTGTGTGGGGCCGCCCTGCAAAGCCTCGCCTTACCGTCTGTCGTGTGGGGCCGCCCTGCAAGCCTCGCCTTACCGTCTGTCTCGTGTGTGGGGCCGCCCTGCCCTCGCCTACCGTCTGTCGTGCCCTGCCACGCCTTACTGTCTGTCGGGGGCGCCCCCCCTCTGGGGGCCGCCTGCCAAGCCTCCCTTACCTCTGTCTGTCGTGTGGGGCCTGCCAAGCCTCGCCTTACCGTCTGTCTGTCGTGTGTGGGGCCGCCCTGCCAAGCCTCCGCCTTACCGTCTGTCGTGTGTGGGGCCGCCCTGCCAAGCCTCGCCTTACCGTCTGTCGTGTGGGGCCGCCTGCCAAGCCTCGCCTTACCGTCTGTCGTGTGTGGGGCCGCCCTGCCAAGCCTCGCTTACTGTCTGTCGTGTGTGGGGCCGCGCAGCCTCGCCTTACCGTCTGTCGTGTGTGGGGCCGCCCTGCCAAACCCTCGCCTGCGTCTCTGTCGTGTGTGGGGCCGCCCTGCCAAGCCTCGCCTTACGTCGGGGCCCTGCCCCTCGCCTTACCGTCTGTCGTGTGTGGGGCCGCCCTGCCAAGCCTCGCCTTACCGTCTGTCGTGTGTGGGCCGCCCTGCCAAGCCTCGCCTTACCGTCTGTCGTGTGTGGGGCCGCCCTGCCAAGCCTCGCCTTACCGTCTGTCGTGTGGGGCCGCCCTGCCAAGCCTCGCCTTACCGTCTGTCGTGGGGCCCTCGCCCCGTCGTGTGGGGCCGCCCTGCCAAGCCTCGCCTTACCGTCTGTCGTGTGTGGGGCCGCCCTGCCAAGCCTCGCCTTACCGTCTGTCGTGTGTGGGGCCGCCCTGCCAAGCCTCGCCTTACCGTCTGTCGTGTGTGGGGCCGCCCTGCCAAGCCTCCCTGCTTCTGGCGCCTGCAACCCTCGCCTTACGTCTGTCGTGGGGCCGCCCTGCCGCCTGCCCGTCTGTCGTGTTGGGGCCGCCCTGCCAAGCCTCGCCTTACCGTCTGTCGGTGTGGGGCCGCCCTGCCAAGCCTCGCCTTACTGTCTGTCGTGTGTGGGGCCGCCCTGCCAAGCCTCGACGTCTGGTGGGCCGCCCTGCCAACCTCACCTACGTCTGTCTGTGGGGCCGCCTGCCAACTCGCCTACCGTCTGCTGTCTGTGTGGGGCCGCCCTGCCAAGCCTCGCCTTACCGTCTGTCGTATGGGGCCGCCCTGCCTCCAGCCGCCCTCCACCCCTGTCTGTCGTGTGTGGGGCCGCCCTGCCAGCCTCGCCTTACTGTCTGTCGTGGGGGCCGCCCTGCCAAGCCTCTTACCGTCTGTCGGTGTGGGGCCGCCCTGCCAAGCCTCGCCTTACCGTCTGTCGTGTGTGGGGCCGCCCTGCCAAGCCTCGCCTTACCGTCTGTCGTGTGTGGGGCCGCCCTGCCAACCTCCGCCTTACCGTCTGTCGTGTGTGGGGCCGCCCTGCCAAGCCTCTCGCCTTACCGTTCTGTCGTGTGTGGGCCGCCCTGCCAAGCCTCGCCTTACTGTCTGTCTGTGTGTGGGGCCGCCCTGCCAAGCCTCGCCTTACCGTCTGTCTCGTGTGTGGGGCCGCCCTGCCAAGCCTCGCCTTACCGTCTGTCTGTCGTGTGTGGGGCCGCCCGCAAACTCGCCTTACCGTCTGTCGTGTGTGGGGCCGCCCTGCCAACCCTGCCTTACCGTCTGTCGTGTGGGCGCCCTGCCAAGCCTCGCCTTACCGTCTGTCGTGTGTGGGGCTGCCTGCCAAGCCTCGCCTTACCGTCTCTGTCGTGTGTGGGGCCGCCCTGCCAAGCCTCGCCTCCGTCTGTCGTGTGTGGGGCCGCCTGCAGCCTCGCCTTACCGTCTGTCGTGTGTGGGGCCGCCCTGCCAAGCCTCGCCTTCGTCTGTCGGTGGGGCCGCCCTGCCAACTCGCCTTACCGTCTGTCGTGTGGGGCCGCCCTGCAAGCCTCGCCACGTCTGTCGTGTGTGGGGCCGCCCTGCAAGCCTCGCCTTACCGTCTGTCGTGTGGGGCCGCCTGCCGCCTCCTCGGGCCCGCCCCGCCTTACTGCGTGTGGGCGCCCTCCCGCCTTACCGTCTGTCGTGGGCCGCCCTGCCAGCCTCGCCCCACCGTCTGTCGTGTGTGGGGCCGCCCTGCCAAGCCTCTCCCTTACCGTCTGTCGTGTGTGGGGCCGCCCTGCCAACCCTCGCCTTACCGTCTGTCGTGTGGGGCCGCCCTGCAGCCTCCCTTACTTCTGGCGCGCCAAGCCTCCTTACCGTCTGTCGTGTGGGGCCGCCTGCAAGCCTCGCCTTACCGTCTGTCGTGTGTGGGGCCGCCCTGCGCCCGCCTTACTTGTGTGTGGGGGCCTGCCAAGCCTCGCCTTACCGTCTGTCTGTCTGTGTGGGGCCGCCCTGCAAACCTCGCCTTACCGTCTGTCGTGTGTGGGGCCGCCCTTAAGCCTCGCCTTACCGTCTGTCGTGTGTGGGGCCGCCCTGCAAGCTTCGCCTTACCGTCTGTCGTGTGTGGGGCCGCCCTGCCAAGCCTCGCCTTATCTGTCGTGTGTGGGGCCGCCCTGCCAAGCCTCGCCTTACCGTCTGTCGTGTGTGGGGCCGCCCTGCCAAGCCTCGCCTTACCGTCTGTCGTGTGTGGGGCCGCCTGCCAAGCCTCGCCCTTACCGTCTGTCGTGTGTGGGGGCCGCCCTGCCAAGCCTCGCCTTACCGTCTGTCGTGTGTGGGGCCGCCCTGCAAGCTTCGCCACCTCGTCTGTCTGTCTGTCGTGTGTGGGGCCGCCCTGCCAAGCCTCGCCTTACCGTCTGTCGTGTGTGGGCCGCCCTGCCAAGCCTCGCCTTACCGTCTGTCGTGTGTGGGGCCGCCCTGCCAAGCCTCGCCTTACCGTCTGTCGTGTGTGGGGCCGCCCTGCCAAGCCTCTTACCGTCTGTGTGTGTGGGGCCGCCCTGCCAAGCCTCGCCTTACCGTCCACACCGCTCTAGTTTATGTACTGTACACTTGCCTGTTTTATTATACACACTATGCACATTTATGATCACTGTACGTTTATACAGATAATATTTACAGTTTTATGCACATTTATACACATATATATTATTATTATTATTATTTATTATTATTATTATTATTATATTTATTATTATTGTTATCATTATTATTATTATTATTTATTATTATTATTTTATTATTGCTAGTAAAGGTGGATGGGAGGGACAGGTATAAATAATGTTATATATTGGTAATGTTCATAGGGCTTTATTTCTGTGTGTTTATTGTTGCTTTTGTGTCTTGTTGCAGGTACGTTGGTTGTGGGAGGTGACGTTGTGGTGAGTTAACATGTTGCCGTTTGTTGTACACACACACACACACACACACATTTGGTGAGAAGCTTCTGCACCATCCTCGACACCTGCTCCTACTACCACCTGAGATCCCTCTCCCGGGAATTGCTGTTCGACACCACAACCGCATCCAGCCCATAGGAGCAGGAGCTGATCTCTATAAGAACAGCCCAGTCCCAACCATTGTAAAAAAAATTCAATAACTTTTAATCAACCAGTGTATTCACTCCCAGTAAACACTACTCCTTGCCCTGTAGTTTGAGCTTCTCCCATCCTAGTTATTATATATCATATTTGTATCACTTATGTTACTTGTATATTATTTGTAAATCAAGTGACCCATTCCACAATTGTGTAACTACATTTTTCAGCATTCCGGCTGCCAAGCTCTTTCAATAAACCGCTAATTATTATTATTATTATTATTATTATTATTATTTCACACATACAGATACACGCGCGCGCACATACACATACACATACACACACACACACATACAGATACACGCACACACACACACATACAGATACACACACACACACACAGATACACACGCGGACACACACAAATGTGAAGGTTAGTAGTAAAAAGAGGTTCGCTGCGCCACTATTATCATAAAGGATTTATCAGTCACTGGTCAGCTGACTCTTAGCCCTGCCCTGCCCTGCCCTGCCCTACCCTGCCCTGCCCTGCCCTGCCCTGTCCTGTCCTACCCTGCCCTACCACCCTACCCTGCCCTGCCCTGCCCTACCCTACCCTACCCTACCCTACCCTACCCTGCCCTGCCCTGCCCTGCCCTGCCCTGCCCTACCCTGCCCTACCCTGCCCTACCCTACCCCTACCCTGCCTGCCTGCCCTGCCCTGCCCTGCCCTGCCCTGCCCTGCCCCTACCCTACCCTGCCCTACCACCTGCCCTTCCCTGCCCTGCCCTACCCTTCCCTACCTACCCTGCCTGCCCTGCCCTGCCCTACCCACCCTGCCCTGCCCTACCCACTGCCCTACCCTGCCCTACCCTCCCTACCTACACTGCCCTGCCCTACCCTGCCCCTACCCTGCCCTACCCACCTTCTACCCTGCCCTGCCTGCCTACCCTACCCTACCTGCCCTACCTACCCTGCCCTGCCTGCCCTGCCCTGCCCTGCCCTGCCTACCTGCCCTGCCCTACCCTACCCTACCCCTGCCTACCCTACCCTATCCTACCCTACCCCTACCCTGCCTGCCCTACCCCTGCCCTGCCCTGCCCTGCCCCTACCCTACCCTACCCTGCCCTGCCTATCTGCCCTACCCTACCCTACCCTGCCCTGCCCTAATGGTAATATTTGTATCCGAGCTATGGTATTCTTGCCTTTAGTTTATAGGTTGTTGTCCTAACATTCTCTGATATAAATACGTAAGTGATGTTACACTGGGGCCCAGTAGGTATGTGGTGTACTAGGACTGGGGCCCAGTAGGTGTGTGGTGTACTAGGACTGGGGCCCAGTAGGTGTGTGGTGTACTAGGACTGGGGCCCAGAGGTGTGTGTGTACTAGGACTGGGGCCCAGTAGGTGTGTGGTGTACCAGGACTGGGCCCAGTAGGGTGTGTGGTGTACAGACTGGGCCCAGGTGTGTGGTGTACTAGGCTGGGCCCAGTAGGTGTGTGGTGTACTAGACTGGGCCCAGTAGGTGGTGACTAGGACTGGGGCCCAGTAGGTGTGGTGTACTAGGACTGGGGCCCAGTAGGTGTGTGGTGTACTAGGACTGGGGCCCAGTAGGTGTGGTGTACTAGGACTGGGGCCCAGTAGGTGTGTGGTGTACTCAGATCAGCCCAGTAGGTGTGTGGTGTGTACTAGGACTGGGGCCCAGTAGGTGTGTGTGGTGTACTAGGACTGGGGCCCAGTAGGTGTGTGGTGTACTAGGACTGGGGCCCAGTAGGTGTGGTGTACTAGACTGGGGCCCAGTGTGTGGTGTACCAGGACTGGGGCCCAGTAGGTGTGTGGTGTACTAGGACTGGGGCCCAGTAGGTGGTCTGAGCCAGTAGGTGTGTGGGTGTACTAGGACGGGCCCAGTAGGTGTGTGGTGTACTAGGACTGGGCCCAGTAGGTGTGTGGTGTACTAGGACCCCAGCAGGTGTGGTGTACTAGGACTGGGGCCCAGCAGGTGTGTGGTGTACTAGACTGGGGCCCAGTAGGTGTGTGGTGTACTAGGACTGGGGCCCAGTAGGTGTGTGTAGTGCACTAGGACTGGGGCCCAGTAGGTGTGTGGTGTACTAGACTGGGGCCCAGTAGGTGTGTGGTGTACTAGGACTGGGGCCCAGTAGGTGTGTGGTGTACTAGGACTGGGGCCCAGTAGGTGTGTGGTGCACTAGGACTGGGGCCCAGTAGGTGTGTGGTGTGTAACTAGACTGGGGCCCAGTAGGTGTGTGGTGTACTAGACTGGGGCCCAGTAGGTGTGTGGTGTACCAGGACTGGGGCCCAGTAGGTGTGTGGTGTACCAGGACGGGCCCAGTAGGTGTGTGGTGTACCAGGACGGGCCCAGTAGGTGTGTGGTGTAATTGGACTGGGGCCCAGTAGGTGTGTGGTGTACTAGACTGGGGCCCAGTAGGTGTGGTGTACCAGGACTGGGGCCCAGTAGGTGTGTGGTGTACTAGGACTGGGGCCCAGTAGGTGTGGTGTACCAGGACTGGGGCCCAGTAGTGTGTGGTGTACTAGACAGCCCAAGGTGTGTGGTGTAAGGACTGGGGCCCAGTAGGTGTGTGGGCAGGACTCGGGCCCAGTAGTGTGTGTGGTGTACTAGGACTGGGGCCCAGTAGGTGTGTGGTGTACTCAGGACTGGGGCCCAGTAGGTGTGTGTGGTGACTAGGACTGGGGCCCAGTAGGTATGTGGTGTACTAGGACTGGGGCCCAGTAGGTGGGTACTAGACTGGGGCCAGTAGTGTGGAAACAGGACTGGGGCCCAGCAGGGTGTGTGGTGTACAAGTGTACTAGGACTGGGGCCCAGTAGGTGTGTGGTGTACTAGGACTGGGCCCAGTAGGTGTGTGGGCGTACCCAGTGGACCAGACGAGGGTGTGTACCAGGACTGGGGCCCAGTAGGTGTGTGACCAGACCAGCCCAGAGGCAGGTGTACCAGGACTGGGGCCCAGTAGGCATGTGGTGTACCAGACTGGGGCCCAGTAGGTGGTTGTACTAGACTGGGGCCCGTAGGTGTGTGCACTAGACTGGGGCCCAGTAGGTGTGTGGTGTACCAGGACCAGCCCAGAGGTGTGTGTGTGTACTAGGACTGGGGCCCAGTAGGTGTGAGTACTAGACTCCAGTGGTGTGTGTAGTGACTAGACTGGGGCCCAGTAGGTGTGTGGTGTACTCAGGACTGGGGCCCAGTAGGTGTGTGTACCAGGACGGGGCCCAGTAGGTGTGTGGTGTACCAGGACTGGGGCCCAGTAGGTGTGTGGTGTACTAGATCGGCCCAGTAGGTGTGTGGTGACCAGCCCAGCAGGTGTGTGGTGTACAGGACTGGGCAACCAGTAGGTGTGTGTAGTGTACTAGGACTGGGGCCCAGTAGGTGTGGTGCACAGGGTCAGCCAGCAGGTGTGTGGTGTACTAGGACTGGGGCCCAGTAGGTGTGTGGGTGTACCAGGACTGGGGCCCAGTGCATGTGTGTACTAGGAGGCCCAGTAGGTGTGTGGTGTACTAGGACTGGGGCCCAGTAGGTGTGTGGTACCAGGACTGGGGCCCAGTAGGTGGTGGTGTACTAGGACGCCCAGCGCAGGTGTGTGACAGAGCCCAGTAGGTGTGTGTGTAGACGGGCCCAGCAGGTGTGTGGTGTACAGACTGGCCGAGTTTACAAGCCCAGAGTGTGTGGTGCAGGATCAGCCTAGGTGTGTGGTGTACCAGGACTGGGGCCCAGTAGGTGTGTGGTGTACCAGACTGGGGCCCAGTAGGTGTGTGGTGTACCAGGACTGGCCCAGTAGGGTGTGTGGTGTACCAGACTGGGGCCCAGTAGGTGTGTGGTGTACTAGGACTGGGCCCAGTAGGTGTGTGGTGTACTGACTGGGGCCCCAGGTGGTACTCAGGACTGGGGCCCAGTATGTGTGGTGTACCAGACTGGGGCCCAGTAGGTGTGTGGTGTACTAGACTGGGGCCCAGTAGTGTGGTGTACCAGGAGCCCAGTAGGTGTGTGGTGGACCAGGGACCGGGGCCCAGAGGTGGTGGTGAAGGACCAGCCCAGTAGGTGTGTGGTGTACTAGACGGGCCCAGCAGGTGTGTGGTGTACCAGGACTGGGGCCCAGTAGGTGGTGGTGTACCAGACTGGGGCCCGTAGGTGTGTGGTGTACAGGATCGGGCCCAGTAGGTGTGTGTGTACTAGGACTGGGGCCCTGCAGGTGTGGTACCAGGACTGGCCCGAGGTGTGGTGTACCAGGATCAGCCCAGTGCAGGGTGTGTGGTGTACCAGACTGGGCCCAGTAGGTGTGTGGTGTACTGGGACCGGGGCCCAGTAGGTGTGTGGTGTACTCAGACTGGGGCCCAGAGTGTGTGGTGTACTAGGACCAGCTAGCAGGTGTGTGTGTGGTGTACCAGATCAGCCCAGGGTGTGTGGTGAAGGATCCGCAGGTGTGTGTGTACCAGGACTGGGGCCCAGTAGGTGTGGTGCAACAAGACTGGGGCCCAGTAGGTGTGTGGTGTACTAGACTGAGGCCCAGTAGGTGTGTGGTGGACAGCCAGTGGGTGTGACCAGACGCAGGTGTGTGGTGTACTCAGGACTGGGGCCCAGTAGGTGTGTGGTGTACTAGGACTGGGGCCCAGTAGGTGTGTGGTGTACCAGGACTGGGGCCCAGTAGGTGTGGTGTACTAGGACTGGGGCCCAGTAGGTGTGTGGTGTACTCAGGACTGGGGCCCAGTAGGTGTGTGGTGTACCAGGACTGGGGCCCAGTAGGTGTGTGTGTACCAGGACTGGGGCCCAGTAGGTGTGGTACCAGACCGCCCAGTAGGTGGTGTACTGTGACCGGGGCCCAGTAGGTGTGTGGTGTACCAGGACCAGCCCAG